>NW_008595412.1:0-32999 GCF_000691845.1 Merops nubicus | reverse complement strand
CCTGCCCAGCCTGTATTGGTGCCTGAACAGTGCTCCCTACTTTTCTTTCAGCTATTTTAAAACTCTGGAGTTATTTACAATACAGTGTTTCAAGACATGTGTAATTCCCCTTCAAAAGTTCAGTTAAAAAAACTAAACAGTTCTAAAAGTCAACAGAAAAATATATTGAACATGTATCAGTACACACTGGGAGCAATGAAAGCCACTGGGCACGTTATAAAAAGAAAACTGTGACTTGACTGCAGTTTGTTTACATAAGTTTAATTTTCAATCAGGAAATCCTAGCACTCAACAAGCCTACAGTGTTCAGATTCATAGAAGTTACTGCCACCACCAGCCCCCCCACAGCATCCTTGATGAGACATCCTGACACCAACTTCCACTGGTTTGGGAGAGATTGATTTGGGTTTCCAAATTAACGTTCTTCACAGTAAAAACAACTGTACAACAGAGCTTCCTTTCAAAAGTGGTCACAGAACATTTGCCCTGATAACAGGACTATACTCTTAAGTGTGGGTGCAGCTCTCCAGCAATAAGAGTGAAGCAGTCACCTGTGGAGAACCCCTGTCACCTCCTTGAAGACGGCTCCCATGTTCCCTCTTTATCACTACCAGAGGTACATGATATATACTGTGTGGGCAAGTAAAATCTTGTAGTACTATCTTGAATTATTTCCCCCTGTAGCTTGCAGACTGGATAGCTGACATCCCTACACTATACATTTAGTGCTAAAACCAGTAACAAAAGGCCACAAGACACAAATGACAACGTAACAGAAGAGAAATGGACACTGCCTAAAAACTTATGGATGCTGCCTAAAAAAATAGCCATTTGCAGTGAACAATGGACTTTGTTAAATTAACTCTGCACAGGAGGCAAAGATGACAACTCCACACTATACATAACAGAGAAACATGGAAGTCATCCAATGCGGTCAACTTGATCTAGAGGAAATCATCCTTCCTGAACTCAAATGTAACAGTGAATTTAATTCTCAAATAAGAATTTAAAGCAGGCACTCAAGTGATTTTAATGCTCCTCAGAATATCAGTATACTGAACTGAAATTCCTCTCAAACATTCAAGTATTTCTTGAGCCATGTCCCTCCACAATGGCTGGCCAGCTTCAGTCAGCAGGGCATTTCAAACCAAGTTCAGGAATACCAGAACAAACTACATTTCAAAATAAATTTTCCCTTCTGTACTTCACTGAACTTGGAAAGAGAAGGGAAGATGCAGAATATTAGAAGATATTTGTACAGCTCCTGGATATACAAGGAGAAGCAAGAGCAATCCATAGACAGTGAGAAGAGAAACAACAGTTACACTAGACACCTGGCATCTACTGCTTGAACCAGATTCAGTACCACTACCTCTTAGGTAAGACCACAGGCAGCCAATTTTCTGTTGTCCAGCTTCTGAGGTCACAGATGGGTATGGAAGAATACAAAAGGCAAGTGCATGCAGCTTTGAGCGAAGTATTTAGGGAAAAGCTGGAGAAATGGATTATGCAGTGAGAAAGAAAAAATGAATATGAAAGGAAAAGGGTGATGTGGAACATACAGTATACAGGAGCTGCAATTAGGGGACTGGAGGAAGAAGAGAGGGTCACTTTCTGTACTTGCGCTTAAAAGTGGCCAGTTTGTCAGACAAACCACAGAGAGTGCATTAACCTTGCTACAAGAGCAGAAACACTCTGGGTCCACAAAACCTGTCAGTCCAGATGCAACTGTATATGAACACTGATGCATACAAGAGGTATTCAACATTATTGGGTTGGAGCATCAAGGCCCCAAGCAAAATCATCCAGCTCTTCTTCTCCAGGACTTCTCAAGGACTACATAATTTTGTAGCTGCAACCCCATAGCTGATCTGGCTTCATACACTGATGTAACTCCTAAACATCAGGAGTGTGAGAGTCCTTCCACAGAAGGATACTGGACTGACCCTGCCATAGTTCATTTCTCTGAATTGGGTCCAGCCCAAATATCTGGATGAGAAACTTTGGAACAGGACAATAAAAATCTGCTGTCCTTGCTTTAGATAGATGGCTAACAATAACCATTTCAAGAAAATGCAAAAGATACAGCTTCAGTAAGGAATTCAAGAGTGGTCCCACAGAAATGCAGATGATCATCCAGAGAGACACAGACTTTAGAAAAGATGCTGGAAACAACTCCCATTATTGGTCTGTCTAGCTGTTGGATGCACATGTGCTCAAGCACACACACTATTTGGTTGTTTTTTGGTTTTTTTTTTTTTTTTTTTGGTTTGGCTTGGTTTGTTGGTTGGGTTTTTTTTTTTTGTGGGTTTTTTTTTTTTTTGGTTTTTTTTGTTTTGGGGTTTGTTTTTTGTTTGTTTTTTTAATGCTCTAGGGCCTACACCTCTGCTCTTTCCCGTTCCATAAGCCTTTGTAATTCATCAAAACCAAAGATCTGAGATCAAGGTTGAAGGCTTAAGTTGTGCCATGGAATCTCATTTCAGTTTAAATAAACCACAAATTTTAGAAGTTGCCTTGCATCTTGCTTGTGTGTCACATTGTAAAGTTTTGGCTGCGTGGTAAAAACGAATGTTAACCTTAGGAGCAAAAAGATGCACAACAAAGGTGGAACAGTACAGTGTTGAGAGAATTTTGCAACAAAGGGTGCAGAATATTCTAGTATATAAAGAAACCAAAAAACTAAACCAAGCTATTTTTATTATTTTTAAATTTGTAGCTTCCAACTAATTATGACATTTATTTCTGGAGCAGATCTCATTACTCAAAATAAGTTATAAGTATTCTGGAATTACTGTGAAGATAAACATAAGTCTTGCTATTAAACACTATTTTTAAATTTTTTCTTCTATTAGCAAGTAACTACAGACTCAAATTGGATAGTCTCATGGCTTGCTTAACAAATAATAACACACTGATGCCTACACATAAAAAGAAGATTTTCCATAAATAAACGCATCTGCCAAGAATAATGCAAGTCACAGTCTAGACAGAATTCATACTACTCTTCTTGAATTTGCTCCTTACACTTGAAGGTGGTAATGATAACGTTTAATTCTTAAGGGTACTTTCAATTCAGTTACATCCCTCTCAATTTCAGTTCCTGATAAGATTTAGAGTATGCAAATATCACCCTGATTTTAAAGACAGGGTCAAAAAGACAGAAGTAACTCCAGAGTCACTCCAGAATGCTAATGTCGAGGGCCACTGGCAATACAAAAAATAAAAGCTACTTAAGAACCCTGACAACTAGAAAATCATAGAATGGTTTGGGTTAGAAGGGACCTTAAACATCATCTATTTCCAACCCCCCTGCCATAGGCATGGACACCTCCCACTAGACCACATTGCTCAAAGCCCCATCCAACCTGGCCCTGAATACTTCCAGGGAGGAGGCATTCACAAGCTTCTCTGGGTAACCTGTTCTTCCAATGTCTCACCACCCTCAGAGTAAAGAATTTCTTCCTTGCATCTAATCTAAATCTATTCTCTTCCAGTTTGAAACCATTATCCCTCACCTATCACTACATTTCCTCTCCATCCTTCCTGTAGGCCCCCTTTATTACTGGAAGGCCACTATATAGTCTCCCAGGAGCCTTCTCTTCCCCAGGCTGAACAATCCCAAATCTTTCATCCTGTCCTCACAGGGGAGGTGCTCCATCCCCCTGCACTGGCACTTGATTAAAAAAAAAAAAAAACAAAACACCACATTTAGTGGGCCCTTTTTAGGTTTTGTTGTTTCACAATCTAAATGAATTAGAGACTGCAAAATAAAAATGAAAAATAACCAGCTGTTGAATTACATTAATTTCTTCTGTCGTTTCTTCCCTTTTGAAACACAACTCCTTATATTAAGAAAAATGTCCATAGACATGTAGCAAGGTGTCAAATTTTAGATCTTATTGAGATAATGGAATGCATTTTCTGTTAAGAAAGGTATACAACAGAACCATTTATAATACTTCTCTCTATATACACAGCTCTGAAACAGTGTCTGCCAAGTTTTGAGCTACTGAGTGTCAGTTACACCAAGTGAGCACCCTATCATATTCCTTAAGCACTGGATGTTATTTTAAAAAGAACAGTCTTAGCCATCATGTACCTTCAAGTAGCCAGGAAAATAAAGATCTAGGATCTAACTGTAGAGATAACACCCTTAGCCAATAATCCTCACACACAGGAATTCATCTAGAGGGCAAGGGGAAGAATAATTAGCAATGCAGAAGCCCTTTTCAGAACTGGACATCAACAACTTAAGAAAGATCTAAGTGTAAAAAGCATACAAATAGATTCCCACTGTTCTTCACAACTTCAAGAGGAAAAAAAAAAAGACTTTGAGAACTTCCAGCTGCATCTGAAGTTTTGGAGAGGTATACTGATGTTAGGAAAAGCCAAAAATCTCATTCTGCTCATTACTTTATCGCATTGACAGTTTTTCGGTTTTGTGGTTTTGCTGGTTTGGTTTTTTTTTTGTTTGTTTATTGTTTTGTTTGTTTGTTTGTTTGTTTGTTTTTAAAAAAAGATTACTTAACAGCTGGCAATACATATACTGCCTCTCTCACAAATCCCAGAGAATTTCTTTGTACTGCACTGTTCCAACAGCCCAGCCACACACATGGCTCCATTTTCCTTCTCTAAGTTGGCATTTCTTTTGCTCCTGAATAGATGTGATCACCTGAAAATTCTATACTCACCTAGGGGATCTTGCCAGACCTAGCAACATGAAACGATGCCAATTCCAAGCACAACTATGGCTGATAAATCAGTGTTGGCATTATGATACATCCGTATCTTGTGCTGGATCACAAGAGTGCCCTGTAACTTTTATTTCTCCAGAGTGTGCTCAAAAGCAAAAACAATTTACAAAAAACAAATCAAGATAGCCCAGATTATCATGACCACAAGCAGCTTTTTATTCTTAAAGCTGCTATGAATCACCTTTAATAACATGGAAATGAAGTCATTCTGGTCCAGCTGTGCAGAAGTAAGGCACTTCGTACTTCACTATATTTAAAATACAACTAGCTATTAAGTGTAGATATCCTACAAAAATACTTTTATCTGACTTCCAGTATTAAATACCAGGGCAACAAATACTGATCAGAATAGTAGACCAAAGCAACTTTCCAGGAGAACAGACCTTTCCAGAACACATGATGAACTTGTCAATCTGATTAGTACAGTTTAGCAAACACATAACCAGTTCTGATACAGAACGTTCTTAATTCCAAGCAAGTCAGACGCAGCAAGCCACATGGTAGAATTATTAGTTTGTCACACTGTTTAAAATTCTACTTTTTCTCTAATATTCTCAAAAGTATCTATGTGTTAAAAAAATTATGGCAAGACATTTAGAAAACTAGATCAGTAACTTACTTTTTAAAAAATAGAATTGAGTTTTACTATCTGTTATAAAGACCAAACCCACTAGATCTGATATCAAAGTGAACAGAGGAAACAGGTAGGACAGGAATGACAACATTTTTATTGTTGTGAATTTATCCAACTTCCCTACTTACACTAAGGCACCTAATTTCTAACTACATCGATAGCTTTCTATGATTTCTGACCTATGAAGGTTCTGCATACCACTCTGACACAATTTTCAGGACCAGAGTCATAACAGAAATAATTAAGAAATTTTAAGCCTCCACCAGAGATTCAAGTAACAAGAACCGACTTTACATACTGGACCAAAAAACCAGTAATTGTCTTTTCAGCTTACCTTTTTTACTCAGGTCAATGGCAGCTTCTAGAAGAACTTCTAATTCCCCTTTCGGCAATACAGGAACAACCCATCGAGGCCTATATTCAGAAACAAAACAAACCCCACTCTATTTCAGTTGTGCTTCTTGAAATTTAAGAATCCTTGCCCCTTTGTAATGCTTTTAATATAGGGCACGAATATACATTATAAAAGGCTCTGATAACCACTCCATTTAGAAAAAAAAAAAAAAAACCACACCACATACAACAAACCAACTCTCATCTGAGCCTCTTTTCTCTTTACAACTCTAACCCAGCAAAAAAAGTCTTTAAAGAAATGCGGTGAAACAAAAGTGTAAGAATTCCGACTCTAGTATCAAGATACTTGCACAAATAGTCGACAGTCTCTGCAAACAGTGTGGAAATACCTGTTGATCATGTCATCCAACTTTGCCAGGTCTGTGTGTGGAAATGCAGGCTCCTCATCTTCAAGCTGGGGTGGAGCATCTCCTTGGCCCTGCTCATCAGGCGGGGTAGCTGGGGAGTTCTCATTGGAAGAATCAGGTGAAGAAGTCTAGAATTGGTACAGAAAATACTTTAATTGTTGTACTATATGCTTTCTACCTTGACAGTTTAAAAAAATAAGCTACTTTCCCAGTGAAGAAAGACAGTGTTTTACGACAGACTTTTACTTTCAGCAGGCCACCTATCTAGAAGGTGAAAATAAGGACCATACAGATGGTCTACTTTTACAAATCTACTGCAGAGAAGATTACTATTTTAGGTAGAAATACAAACTTCAGCAACAGCACAGAAGAAAATTATCACAAAAAACATTTTATAAAAAAAGTTTGCTAAAAATGAGTAACACTACTACAGCTAGCTACTAACTAACCTCCAAGAGTATGATTGGTTAAGCCCATTTTGATGGGCCATGCAACATACAATGCATTCTGTAAATGCATGTTTATTCATATATAAAATTAGTATGAATTGATGTAATAAATATTCAAAACAGAACAGCAAGATTCAGGAAGACAAGGGAAGACCAAAAACTCAGGAACGTTTTTTCACATGTTGTACCATGTCTGGTCAGCATCAAGTTACTTTTTTTCACAACCCCCTGTATGGTGTTGGTTTTTGGGTCTGTGTCCAGAACAGTGTTGGTAACCCATCAGTGTTTTGTCCATTTTGGAACAGAGCTTGCACAGATCCCAGACCATGTTTCTCACTTTGCCTCCCCGCAGCACATGGGCTGGGAGGGGACACAGTTGGGACAGCTGACCTGCATTGACCAAAGAGACAGTCCATACCATAGAGCATCATGCTTGACAATAAAACATGGGTAGGTTTTTTCCAAGGTATGTGTTGCTCAGGGACTAGCTGGGCATCCATCAGCTGGTGGTGAGCGTGTTTGCATCACTTGTTTTCCCTCTACCCATTTGCTAATTAAACTGCATTTATCTCAAATCATAGGATTTCTCACTTTTCCCTTCCGGTTCTCTCTCCTGTCCTACTGTGGCGGAGGGAGTGAGCAAGAGGGTGGAGGCTTACCTGGCAGCCAGGGTCAGCCCACCAGCCATGTTCCAAAGAACAACTCATTCTCTCATGAAGCAACAACCATTAAACCTCATTGTATTAAACAAATACCATTTTCATACGGAACTAAATGACAAAGTGTGGCTTTTCTTTTAAATGGGTTTCGCTGTACCATTTTAAATCATCTTTTCTGGTATATATTCCCCAACAAAAAGGAGTTATTACATTACAATACAGTATTTGAAACAGGATAACCTGTTCAAGAGAAACACGCCAAGTTGTTCAGGAAGTCTAGTACAATGAACAGAGAGCTAGATGAAGCTAATCTTGAAGAGCTGACACCCACTTGTAAGCTGTTTTTATTCAAAAAGTGCTTTTGCAGAACTGAGCATAAACTAGACTCACAGAGAATAGTTTTACAAATCTGTGGCAGGTAAGTCTACAAGGCAGTTCAGAGGAAGCTTCTGATATTACTCCAAGAAGGATTCTTATTCAAAATGCACACGATTGAAGGAACTATGCCACTGCCTGAAAAGGAAGCATCTTTTGCAATGCAGTGCTCCCTAACCGTATGTACTTTGCTAACAGTACCACCTTCATCCCTCAAAATCTATCTTTATTTTTAAACACCACACAAAAATATCTAACTAGACATTTCTAGGAATATACAAACTCAAATAATTAAGAAATACTATTCCTAAAGAACTAGCCCCTCTATTTTTAGAGCACTTGATTTTTAATATCATACCTGATTCTGCTGGAGGGGAGGCTGGGACTGTCCATCAGGAGCCTGGCCCTGGCTATCATTCCCTCCTACTGGAGAGCCACGAGTCGTGGCTGTCATACTCGACACAGGGCAGATCTTTGCAATTTTGTCTGCTTATGTAGTTGTTGTGAGAGAAGAAATTATAGTCCACTTAGTAAAGTTGAAGTACCAGCATATGCTTGCCTTAAAAAGCTCCAACTCAAGAACATGCCATCTTGCAGAGACCATTGCATAACCTGAGGGAAAAAAAAGAAAAATTATAATATACTATGCTAAAATATGCATATAAAAGCAATCCATGCCTGGAAAAAAACACTGCAAAAACAAATACACTGCTGTGAAGAATTTTTTATTTTAGATTTAGAATTCTTTTTATTGAGTACAGCTGACATCAGAGGAAGGTAGCATTTGAAATATTTAACACTTCAATGTTCTAAGTAAAAATTACACTGATAATTACTTCTATACCACTGAGAAACTGACACACATCCAAAATGCAGCAGTTTACTCTGTTGTGCTTGAATTGTTACAGCAGGTTTTCAATTTGAATTTGAGGTGCTAATCAAGGTCTACGCAGAAATGACCCGGCTGTGCATAAACAGCCAAATCTGTCATCTTTTCCCATACCCTCCTCCTGACACTGTCTAACTGCAGATGTCTGAGAGGGACTTTGAGATTGATTCTACCTCAACTAAGATACAGAGACCCTGCAGCTGAACTTCTACAACACACCAGTATTTACCCCAGGCATTTGATCTGTATTCCATTCTTCCAGCATGTGCCTATGGAAGCCTGGGTCCACTGGCCTTTCAGGGCCACTACAAAGTGATGACATTCCCACCAAGTATTTTAGTGGATTCTATGAAGAAAATTTTGACATCACATTTATTTTTTCATCTTGTAATCATGATATACCAACAGTTCAATTATCACAATGTATTTCAACATCATTTGTTAAATACAGAAACAAATACAGAATACCAAAAAAAGTTGCATTAAGTTATAACAGCAATTCCACTCTGTATCAGAGGACACGAAATGTAATTTTCCAGAGCAATTCAGACTTCCAAGCACCACATAAACCAACAACATTACTCAGGAAGTTCAAAAGCCAATTAGGGTGGTAGAAAGGATGGTATGAGCTTTCAGCAAGATTCATTTGGCAGTGCTACCTTCCTGATTCAGTCAGCAAAGCTTCAAGTTAAAAAGTTAGACTGAAATTTCTGCGATAACACTATGCATGCTTGTGTTTTATTATAATGTCTCATCTCAAACTAATTTTCAATGTTATCTTCCTGCAAGGTAATTTAAAATAATTTCCTAGACTGAGCAAATTTGCAAGTCGCTACACATGCAATAAAAATGCTGACTGAATATGCTACTCCTCTCCTACCCAGTCTCCAATATTAACAGCACAAACAAATTTAGAGATCTCTAATATTGTCACCAAACTAATGTTCATTTTGGAACAGAACTGTATTCTTTGAATATAGTCTACTGCAATCCAACTCCACCCTTCAGAATTCATATTCATAGGGCTTAGTAAGCTTGCTAAATCCAGAACAAAAGGCACTGCCAGTTCAAATTTTCTTTCCTTTAAAATTAGATTTGTTTTGTAAAAAGCTTAAACTCATTTTTAAAATTGCATTTTAAAAAAAAACACTTATTTTAATTGGTCCTCTGAGTATTTAATGGTTTTCTATTGACGTCTGAAAAATCACTGAGAAGAAAGTATTAGCAAGACTAAGTTTCCTGTCATACATGCATACATATATACACACCCACACAAACACTGCAGTCTACTGTGGTTCAGCACAGTTCCTCTGCACTACCTGATTGAAGCTTCTAGGTACTTGCATAAACCAACGAAATCAAACTTTTGCCAGCTTACACTGTACTTTTTAACAGCCCAAAGCCAACTACCACCACAATAAACCTTCCTTTAATCACCATCGTTCCTCCTTGGTAAGTCTAGTTCACAAAACACAACAACTTTTGCTGGCACAAGGAAGTAGTAAGGAAGCAGGAAAAAGATGAAACAGCTCCCTTCAGCAGTAATGCCAGTCTGCCTTGGATTAAACTGCAGAAAGAAGTGACCACTGGCAGCTGTGGTTCCCTAACAACCTATGTTGAGTACACACTTATTCATCCTCATCTCTTTCTTATTCAAATGCTTTTGGCTGAACTATCATGAAATGAGTCAGAGTACTAAAGGAAATAACCAAAAAAAAAAAAAAAAACCAAAACCCAAGCTTGCAAAGACTGATTATTTTTTAGTTTCTTTAATTACCTAAACTAGTGCACTGTAAAGCCAGAGAGTACTCATCCTCAAGGCAGTGATGGAGTCAGGACAAAAACTACAGCTCTCCTGTTAGATTGACTTATACTAGTGTGGATTTACCCTCAGATCTTCCCTCTGTGCTTAGCTAAGGGTCTGGGCATAGCATTCTTGTAAATTCCTCTCAGCTCAAGGCGAGTGACATAATTGAACTAGGAGACACAAGAAAACTGCTATGGAAATAACCAACTTGTTCAAAATCTTGGGAATTTCCAGAGTAAAACAAAATCTGTTGAAAAAAAATACACAGAATTTTGTAGACATTAGTAAATACAGAGCACGTACATAAAGGACTAATATATTTTTCTCCTCCTCTTATGTAGGAACTGCTTCCTTAGGTTTCTAATCACAATACTCTATGTATATTACTTAAATTGCATGCCCAGAAAAGCCTACTTCAGGGCCTCCAGAGAAGCTCACTTGGCTTCACCACGTGCATAAGACAAGGCCAACTTCTTTTCCCCACCCCATTTGGTGATGTCCTCAGAGATAAAAAAGTAACTTCAAGTTATGCTGTGGCTAACTAAAAACACTCCTGCAATAAATGGTCCAACTGCTTCTAACACCTGCATATTCTAAATTGCAAGGTTATCCTTGTTCAGCTATTTTCCTTTTAATTACACAGTATGCAAACATGGTTTTGTAAGCACAAATTATCTCATCTATGCGTTTTAAACAGTATTGAAAGGGAGTAGTTTACCAGTCCTGTTTGAAGCCAGTGATTTAACTGTTTGTATTTTACAGAAAACATCAAATTGCATGTCCATAGAGAACATGACTGCTTTTATCTCTCTATAATTGATTAACCGTGAAATTTCAAATTCCCTTCACTTCTTTAACTCAGACTATTGAATTTCAATTTTTAGAGTTAAAACCCACCAAGGCACAGTTAGGTTCAAGAAGCTTTACATCTATTTATAATTTAGTTGATTATTTATAAGCAAATGTAAACCCATGCAGCCACACCTTGGTTTTGGTATATAGACAGCCTAACAAGCAATTCAAGCTGCCTGTATCCAGCTGAATTATAATGGAGACTCTATATTAATTTTTATATATATCTCATTTCTCATTTTGGATTCATCATATTGTCATGTTAAAAAAAAAAAAAAAAAAAAAAAAAATCACCTTTACCCAAAGCTTGGAATGGATGTTTTGATACAGTGTCAAGATGGGGACAGAGGCCTATTAAACAACAAACTCACTACTCCATTGTTAATCATGCGATGCATGAGGCAACAAAGACTGAGTCAAATGAATCCCATTGACATTCTTTTTTGATTGCCAACTGAGCAAATTCCCATTTGCCACGCTTCTGCCATCTCTTGTGTCACCCTAATCCACCACTAAGTATAAGTGAAGGTCAGGTCTTGCTTCACCTGACTCCTTGTAAGTTTGTAACTATGGTTGTCTTTTCCTAGTGTTTTTTTAACTCCTGAGGCTCTCCATTTAGAAGACACCACCCACTGCAAGTAGCACTCCAACAAAGCACCAGCAGATTGCACAGAGGATGCCAGACACAGCACTGCCCTCTGGGAGGGATCTCTGCCTCCAGGACAAAACAGGATCTCACAGAAAACGTGCTTCTTCAACCTACATTCTGTACTGCAAAAAAGCTTAACAGCAACAATACAAATTCTAGGTTGGAAAGTATCACAGATTTATTTCATATAGGATTCTGGGAATTGCCTTCTTAAAATCCTAATACTGACTCATCACAAGGGTTACAATGTGATCCTAGACTAAAAATTCTAGACTGAAAAACCTAACCTTCTACCCTATTCCTGTATTTCAATCAAACCGCCTTCTCATCTATAAACACCTCCCCCAAAACTGTAACACTGACCTAATTCAGTAGTTATAGTCTATCTATACACACCCACACAGGCTTCTCATTTTGCTTCTCCTCTGTGCCTTGTGTCTTTCAGGAAGGAGGAAATTGTATAATCAGAACATTAAACTGGTGGTCCCAGCAATGTGCTCATTAACACTCCCATGAACTGAAATGTATTCAATCATTAATGAAAAATTTGTTGTTAAGATACTATTCAGTAGAGCAAGACATGTCTAAACCTCAGTATTCAAAAAATACCCGAGAAGCAACAATCAGAGAAAAGGTTACTTCGAATAGTTTATATTACAAAGACAATTAATTTAGATTCTCCTGATAAAGAATTCAGGGTACATGGGACTTAGTCAAGTGCATCAGGCTCCAACACATTACTTCAAAGCAATAAATTTCTAAGTGATAGAGTAAAAGACAGATTTTGAGCAACGGTAATTTTTATGGCATTAAACTATTCTCACTCAAAAACAGGTAACCTTTTTAGTTGATCTTTCCACATCATACATATGAAATTAAGACATTCAGCAGCATAAGTTTCTGGAACACTGAGAACATCCATGCAAAACTGACAACTCTATTTGCCCTAAGTGTCATATGAACAATAAAGAAGGGTGTTCTGAAACATAACTTCAGTTCTTCCAGGAGTTGTTGGTTTGTTGGGGTTTTTTAACTTCAAAGCTTGGCATTCAGATTACATGTAGCTAAGCCACATCTTCTCAATAGTATGCAACTTCACCTTGTAGAAGATGCTCCTACACCTACCATTTTTATTAACTTAAGAAAGCAGTAAAAGCACAGAAAGTAAATTTAAAAAAAAAGCATCACAACTGTTTGCCAGGTGAAGAGCAAAGCAGACCCCATACATACAGTCTCAAAGGAGTCTTCTGAATGCATGCAGATCTTCAAGTATCAGCAATGCAGCATTCTATGTTGAAGAGACTGTAGAGGAATGCTACAGAAAAATGCCAGTTTTAAGCAACATTTCCTCCTCCTTGAACAATGAATTAATATTAATCTGTATTATAGGCTTACAGGTGCATCAGCCTGTATCCTATTGTCTTCCACCTATATTTTAGAGTACTGCAGAACTAATGCAGAGTCTGGTTAAAAATTTAAGGTTTTGAGGACATTCAGTTTGAAGCCTTCATGTGAATAAGATTTGCAGAAAATGAAGTTCAACAACTTCAAATAAATGAGCATTTTATACTTTGTGTTAAGAGAACTAAAATACTCATGTATCTGGCACAGCTCAAGAACAGGGATAGAGAATTCAGTATTTCTGCCTCCCATCACTATTAAAAACACCAAAGAATAGCCTTAGAAGGCCCAATTATAGAAAGAAAAAAATTTTTTTTTTAACATATAGTGCTGTTAAGCAAAATTACATGGAATACTTGATCTTTGGAAACAAAACAAAATATTCCAAACAGAAAACTTGAAAATGATACTTGATGCACCTGACTTCACACATATTGAGGGAAGAATAGCATCTGACCACATTTAGCTGTTTTAGAGGTAACATGTAGCCTAAACCTATAATTCTCAGATTCTCTTTTCAGGTACTTAGAAGTACAGTCTCTCCTCAGGCTTCTCCAGCTAAAGCTCATCCCCTCCCATCAGAAGTTTTTCAGTCTTGATATAAAACTCTCATTGAAATGCCAAGCTTGGAGTCCAAGAAACTCTAACCAAAGCTAATTACTGAGGCTAAGGCTGAGAACGCAGTATTTGGCCTTGCACATCATGGAAACAAAGTGCACATATTCAAAACATACTAACTTCTTGTTCCCACATGGAATAACTTCCCAAAAGACCTTAAAAAACCCAAGGAAATTCTTCACACCACTCAAATAACTGTCTTACTTCAAGACAATAAACAGCAAAGGTCTGGCCCTGAACGGCAACTGGACAGCAGCAATAAGCATCTTTCTCTAAAAGACATTCACTTGCCAATAATTTTGGGGGCATCTAATAGTTACGTAGTGTACCACTGGTTAGTAAGGTAGAGGATGCTTTTTCCCAGATGATGTAACAAAAGGTCAGGTCTTCAGATCATACTTTCAGCTCTAGGTACCTAACAGAAAAAACAATTTCAGTTCCTATTCTGAAGGAGAAATATTTTGCTCATGTGACAGTAAATAGAGAACATCAAAGATAGGGCACCCAGGAAAAAAAAAAAAAAAAGGCAGTCGATATCTTACATACAAAACCAGCAAATCATAGAATGGTTTGGGTTGGAAAAGACCTTAAGGACCACCTAGTTCCAACCCCCCTTCCACAGGGACCTACCACTAGACCAGATTGCTAGAAGCCCCATCCAACCTGGCCTCAAACACTTCCAGGCATGGAGCGTCCACAGCTTCTCTGGACAACCTGTTCCCATGTTTCACCACCCTCACAGTAAACAACTTCTTCCTAATATCTAAACTAACACACTTTCACTTTGAAATCTTTTAGTCTTTCAGATTGTCCCAACCCATGTGCAGGACCTTGCATTTGTCCTTGCTGAACTTCATGAGGTACACGTGGGCCCACCTCTCAAGTCTGGCAAGGTCCCTCTGGATGGCATCCCTCCCCTTCAGCGTGTCAACTGCACTGCACAGCCTGGTGTCATCACCAAGGCTGGTGAGGGTGCGCTCGATCCCACTGTCCATGTTGCCAACATAGACGTTACACAGCACTGGTCCCAGTGCCAACCCCTGAGGAACCCTACTCAGTACTGGTCTCCATTTGGATATCAAGCTATTGACCGCAACTCTGAGTATGATCATCCAGCCAATTCCTTATCCACTGAGTGGTCCATCCATCGAATCCACGTCTCTCTGATTCAGAGACAATGATGTCATGTGGGACAGCATTGAGCGTTTTGCACAAGTAGAGGTAAACGACATGAACTGTTCTCACCTTATGCACCAGTGCTGTAACCTCATCATAGAAGGCCACCAGATTAGTTGGGTACGATCTGTCCTTAGTGTCAGGACAATTAACCACGTTCCCTTCAGTGGGCTGTGGCCTGGCTGCCGTGCTTTTCTGTAGGTGCTTCAGGCCGCTATCACCGACATAGAGTGCTGAGAAAGACTGGGCCTCTCACCCAGCACAACTAGTTATCATCTCAGGAGCTTTCAGTGCGAGTTGCGCTTTTTCAGCTGGTATGAAACTGTCTCCTCAGCGATACTCAATATAACTCAATGATCGAACGAAGGGACATAAAATTTAGAGCCCCTTCAATTTGATTATATAAATTTTTGTTTTAAACATTTCCAAGTGATTAAGAAACTACATCCAAGGCACTGGTAAGTACCTAGATAATGTGAGTTTTTACATTGGGAGGTGAGAATTTTGGTCACAACAGTAAAACAAACCAGACTTTCTAAGAACAGAATGAAGTCAAGTGAATAAAAAAGCATTGGTAAATGCATGCACTATAACCTAAGAAAAGCAGACTTAAGTCACTTCTACATAGAAAATGCCAACATCTATTTTCAAAATTGCTTGAATGTTCTGAACTATGACTTTCACTTACCACACAGCCCTTTTCTTGAACTCAAAATGAACATGTAAAGAAGTGGGCAAGACTTCCTTTCATCTTGTATTTAAAAAAAATGAGCTACAACAGGAAACAACCTCAAAACTGAAATTAAAAAAAAAAAATCTAAGCACTTGAACACTTGTATGTTTGTTTCAGATAGTCAAATTAATGTCATACTGCTGAGCAACATAATGCATATTTTTTTTCCAAAGATACTACAGTTTCTTGATAATACAGCTAATTAGGACTGAGTTGATACTGCAGGTCCAACTGCAACCTCAGTCCTTTCACAGGCAGCAGAACACTGAGGACAAATCATGGTTTTATGTTTACATTTAAATAATGTTCTAGATTAAAAGGAATACATACGTTTGCAGTTGATACTCTATCATGGAATAATTACTTTATGCCTACTTATCACTACTTCAAAAAAACAGTATGTCTATAGTTAGCACCAATGATTGATTAAATGCTCTTGGTTCCTTGCTTCTGATTCTTAAATCTGTAGTTTGGTCATTGCCACATCAAATACCTCAGTCTGTTCATCCAGTTCTAAAATGGATGTAACAGTTGCAGCTCTCCAAGCTATACAGCAAAGTTCACTGTCAAGAACACTTTCTGAACCCTGACTGTTCCTTAAAGCATTAATCCAAATGCTAATAATTGCAAGATGTAACTCTATCCAGACTTTTTTTTGAAATATCTAATCTTACTTGAAGGCAGTTCTCAGCAAGACAAGAATTTTTACAGCAAAGCACTAGGGAATAGAAGAAATGTAAAGATTTTTGAGCATTAAGGTAATCAATAGCTTCCTTCTAGTTGCTGAAGCACACTATAAAAAGGGAATTAAAAGGTTCGGGCATGTACAGAATGGGATGTGCAGGGAAGTTAGGTGTCTGGTCTGTTGTGTCTGCCAAAGTTTACACAGTAGTACTCCTCTCCATGTCTTCTCTGCGTGAGGATGCATATGATACAGGCTACAGTTCTTGCCAATTTATACTCTTCATAGAGCAGACAGACATAAGCTGTATTTCTTTACTGGCATTGGAAGTTTTCCTTTTTATTGGTTATAACAGTATCTAGCAGTGGTTCAGAAAAAAAATCGACTGTGAAAGCAACAGTTTCAGTGTCTTAGTGGAATGCGCCTTTAAACCTGTTTCAGGCTAATGCAGGTGGAAAACAACACCTCATTTTTCTTGCACTCAGAATAAAAATTTCATTTTGGAAAGGCATACTGCAATATACTAGCAAACCAGAATGATGCATCTCAAAATATTTTTTTTCTTCATGCCATTCATTTAATACGGAGTTGCCAAATTTATTCTAATTGATTATCCTTATTTTTTAGCTAATATGTATTTCCTAGTACACTATCATCCATAATTAATACACTTAAACCATCCTAGCAACCACCATATGAATCATTAAATAAACGTTAAACATCTCAGCCTTTTCTGCCATGACATTAAGTAATATTTCTGCTCTGAATCTAAACACAAAAGATGCATCAATGTCATAACAAAAAACTCAGCTTCCAATATTTATAATGTAATATTAAATCAACTTAAACTCAATATTTTTAAATCAGAAAACTCAGATAAGCTGCACTCAAGAGTTTTATGATATGATGAGGAATCCAGAGAAATCTACAGATATAAGTTTTATGAGATCTTGAAAAACAGGATATAGTCCAAAATAGCACAGAAAGGAAGCGATGGAGGTGTAGGGGGAATGGAGAGAAGCAATCAAATTACAATCTCTGGACATAAACCCATGTAGTGAAACCTACAGCCACTATTGCAACTTCCTATAGTCCAATGAATAGGATAAATTTAATACTTTTCGTTATCACAAATGCAAAAGATCTTAACAGACTACCTCAAATTTCAGTACTGCATTTTTACATGCTTGTGCAATTAAGTTTACTATAAACAAATCAGGTTTAAAATAAAGCAACTCCACTGATTTAAACCACAATTATTAGCAAAATTTTAACAAATAGAAACAACACTCCTAGCCAAACCCTTCAGGTATCAATTCTCAATCCTATACTATTTAATATTACCAATAACACAGACAAAAGTAGAAAATTACTAATGAACTTTGCACATGGCACACAAACAAATGGGGTAATAAACAATGAGAACATGTCACAGAGTAATCTGGATCACCTGACAAGCTTGGCACAATAAAATCTGCACTAAGGTAGTCAAATGTCAGGTCATTCACCTACAAAAAAAGACATACAGAAAACTTTGTATATATCATGCCAGGTTAATGGTTGGACTCAATTTTAAAGGTCCCCTTCCAACTGAAAAGATGCCATGATTCTATTGGGAGACACGATAGAAGCATGATTATTCTAGAAAAGCAAATGCATGTGAACACCACAGCTGAAAGTCTGTAGCAAGAACAAATCTCAGGACTGTTGTCTTTTTAACAGAAACATATAATTTTGGTTGCAGAACTGATAAGATATTTGCAAATTACAGCTTTTTATATGTAGAAAAAGAGGTACCTACTTCACTTTTTTTAGCAACAAAAAGTACCCTCCACACCAATTAGCTGTCCCAGCAAGGTAAGAGTGCAACATGCTGAATCAACTAGCTTAACCTATTACAAGACTGGCCACAGGACAGAACAGCAGAGACCATTCACTTCCAAGACAGTTGTTCTGGATTTTCCAACTGTTATTTATTTCATTTCCTCACAGTAAAGGAATAGAAACATCCTTTTAAGACTGCTCCTGTTACACTCCAACTTTTTGGTCCTATCAAAGGAGCAAAAGAACTGAGAAGCCAGCAGACAAGTACTCTATGAACTGTATTTGTAATTGACATTTTCTTTTCAAATAAGGCAGCAATTGCCAGTCAAGCACAAAATCCGAAAAAGCAATGAGGACCTGCCTTTTACCTACAACATTTGAGAAGAGGTATATACTCTTCTACACAACATAGTACTTCTTTTTCAGTTCTGAAGCCTGAAGTTTAATAAATACAGTAAGATACCATTTCATGCTAAGAGCTTTTAGGCTGTAGACTTCAAGAACCGAACAAACACACCTAAAAGGTGCTTTTCACAAATCTTTGGCTGGTCATGCACAAGAAAAAAACAAAAAATTGTTTCTTGGCTGTTTGAATAGCACACATAGTTGGTAGTGATATCAGCTGGTGGTCTTGGCTGTATCTAGTTACACTTTCAATTAAAATAATGTCCATACACAGAAACTAGTTTTAAACGTAACTTTTAGAGCCTAAGTGATAAAGAGTAATATATTGAGGAACAGTATTCTTCCTATCAAGTAAGAAGGGAGGATGCTGAATGCATTCCTAGAACACTAAGTAACAATGAAGTGGCATTTCCATTCCATGAGGAACTAAATACTGTAACACTGTTATGGTTTTTCACTCGAAATAAATTAAACCAGAATGCAGATATAAAATACAGAAAAAACACAGAACTCAATGGGGAGGAAGGTCTAGGTTTAATATATTTGAAACAAAAAGGTAGGTTGTAAAAAAAAAAAAAAAAAATTACTACCAGCTATGCACACAAAAGAATACCAGTAAGTCTTCAGCATTAAAAAAAAGGCAAGCCAAAAAAGCACTTCAGCAAAAGGCATCTTAATAGTGCAGTCATGTCAGAAAGTAGTAAACACCATTTTTACCAAAGTCTAGCTTTCTTGAAAGCAAGAACTCAGTAAGAAAGTCAATGGATACAATCCAAGAGGTATACTGGCTTCTACAAGGTAATGTTAAAACAAACAAATCAAATCTGATTCTGTAAACACGTAACTTTTACACAACTCCACCAACACAAGAAAATGGTATATTACACTTTTGGTTTTGTATTGAGCAGTATGCTTTTTTAAAGTACTAAAGCAAATTAAAATAAGGCCAAAGATTTTGGTTGAAAAAAGCTGCCAGTCTCCTTCTGTCCCATCTTTATGAGATAAATGTCATCAATACTACACTTCTCAGTTGCTTAAGCCTTGATTTTCTTTGTGTTTGGACACTGCATCATTTCACAGCAAAGAATGTTGGTTTGGTTTTGTTTTGGTTTTTTTTTTCTCGTTTTGTTTAGATTTGTCACAAGAAGTCTGCAATATTCACATTCAGGTTGACAAAAAGAAACAAACGTCAATGCATCTACAAAGGGTTTTTCCTCCAAACTTCAGACTCCAGTTTCTCAACCATTTCAGAAGCTCTGTGAATTTCATCTTTAGGAATCAATACTCCTTAACTCTTTCATGACTAAACCTTTGGACTTTTAAATTTGTCAAAGCTTTGAGGTTTGTATCTATATAATACTATGTAATATCATGAGGGTAGCAGTGAAATCACTGATACACGTCTGGAACCTTAATTCTGTAACTTATGCAGGAAGTAAGCTTTTATCATTAAGTTGCATTAGATTCACTGAAAAATTATTCTCTCCATCAGGCCCTAAGGTTAACTAGAGAAGAACATGAAATTCGTAAATTCCAAAAACTGTTCACAAAATAGCTCACATCTGTTTGGGAGCTGGACTCAAACCCTTAATAATTAAGGGTTATCCTCTATCTCTGCCAACCTCTGAAACCTCCTTGGAAGTTGTGTTCTTTTGCTGCAGGGCTCACAAACAAAACTCAGATTTTTTTAAAATCTTTCTTCTAAGCACAGTTTTGTAGGTAAGATTGGTGAAATTAAAACTATGAATATCAGCCTCCTCCAATTAATAGAATATTTAAGAATACTTTTTTTTTTCCCCAGATGGAAAGAACCTACTGTCATTTGATTCTAAGTGCCCAATATTTACAGATAACTTACCATAGACAAAAACCTAAAAAGTTAAGTCAAAATGCTTCCTTTGATCTGCTATACTACAGCAATACCATTCACCAGTTCTTCCTGTGGAACAAAGCAAAAAAAAAAAAAAAAGAAAAAAGGAAGTAACCTTTTTGCTGAACCATACAGACAACCAAATCATCCTTTCTCATGTTCAGTGGCACCCCTAAGCATGGGTTTCCCCTGAGATACTTCAATGTGGTGCCTTCTGTTATTTCTGATGAGGTTCATACATTCTACCA
The DNA here is from genome assembly GCF_000691845.1 of Merops nubicus. NCBI lineage: Eukaryota > Metazoa > Chordata > Aves > Coraciiformes > Meropidae > Merops > Merops nubicus. Next base: position 12,213 of record NW_008595412.1, on the reverse strand, counting down.
GACTACTGGTAGGTGCTGAATGGCTTTTGCTACCTCCATTCTTTCTGAAGTATTCAAGGGCAGCATAATGGCACCTTCCAAGTTCATTCCATTTGTGGCTTTAAAACATGAGATTTTTTCTATTACACTGCACTTAAGGCTTTGCAAAACTCAGCACTATAAATATTTGAACTTGGTCTAAAGTCATTCAGCCAATAAATTCTAGATATGGCTACAATATTGGTTCTGTTATTTCACTTGGGCACTATTCCTGGTTAAATGGCGCCCATACAGAGCGCTCGAGGTGTCCCTGTGGCGAGCAGTCCCCAGCGCCACTGCAGCAGTGACACTACAGCTTCTGCTAGAGAAGTGAGCTTAAAAGCTACCCTGCAAAAATCAGGTTAGCTTAAACTCCCTCTGTGTTTTCTATGGAGAATTTGAGAGCTTCTGTGAACTATATTAGCCATCACACTAAAGAAAAAAAAATACTTCATTAAATAGTAATTGTTAATAGTCTATACTCCTAAATATCCCGTGACATTATCAACACATTATAGAAATTTTCCCTCAGAGTATAAAATGAAAATCATTTATTGCTTGCTTAACTACAAATAACTGAAGCATAGTATATTATTTAAACCAGGTATTAGGTTGGAAACATTTTACACTCTTAAATCATGACAAAATTAATTTTATGACATAACTAGATATTTTTTAATGCTTTAAATTCAAATAATTTAAGTATTCCCATTACTAACTTTAATTTCACTTTTTTTAAAAAAAACATTGCTTTTCATGTAACTTTTCACACAAAATAAGCACAGGAACTCAAATGCTACCATCATCATAAAGCATAATTTAAAATGTCTCGAACACAGAAGAAAGTGGTGTCAGCATTAGAATTCATGTCTCAATAAGTTTCTTTATAACTGCTCAACCTTGGCCAAACTCCCAAACCAGTTTCCAGTCTTCTAACTGCCCAAGTCAGCCTGCAGATTTTTGTACAGCTTCATGCTAGCAAGCTGCAAGTAAAGATTTTGTCATTTCCTGTTGCCTTACAACCATGTCAGTCAGTCAGATGTTTCCTCAGAAAAAAATCAAGCTTGCACAAGCTCACTAGAGGTGTTACAAGCTGACAGATAATTTTTTTTTTAAGACTGTCTGCCCTAAATGTGCTTCATTCCAACTAAGCTCATACAAGCCATCTGCCTAGGCAGACTGAACGCTCAAGAAATCACTGAAAACGATCTATCTGCTCCAGAGAACTTGTGTACAACTCCCCTTAAAAATCCTGGCCTCTCTGCAGGGAAATCAGAAGTGGCAACATGAACAGCAGTTCTGACTTCTGCTTTAACCCTCCTTCTGCCAACACAACAAAGGCTGTAGTTTGATATAAATGCAGAAAGGTAAACAGCAAAGGAAACTAGATAGGAAAAAGTAAGGAAGCCCCCAGAAAGTATTATTAAAAACAAAGTAGAATAGGAAACGGAAGCAATATTTCCATTATACTCACTTCTCCCACGCCCTCCTCCCCCAAACGTCTCCACTGTCCCAGAAACTTAATATTTCTGTATCTATGAAATGTCTCAAAAAGCATGTCATAGCCTACTTTATTAAGAAATGCAGGAGGTAATGATCAAGTACTACTATATATGAAGGAGTGAGGATGGGTTTAAAAACTGTCACAGCTCTGTCTGAAAAGCAGAAAGTCATTTAAAAAAAAAAAAAAAACCTACACCACACACAAAATACAATGCAAAACACACATTGCTACTTATCTACCTGCACTGAAAATGGTTAACCACTAAATCCTGTAAACGTCCTTGCTAACAAGCACTTCCCTTCAGTACCCAGAACAGATTACTAAAGATACCAGTTTTCAGCTGAATACACCAGCCAGTCAAGAGGGACAAGAGGAATGTTGCAACTGTTCTTTTTAGGGACAGTGCTTAAACTAGCATGAAGTGACAGCAACAGAACTCTCATAAGGTACTTTTGCCACCACAGTGTGTACGTGCATCTTTCCTGCTTCCGTTGTTGGAATCTCAATAAGAAACAGCAATCTTATTCCCCAGGAAGAGTACTACATCCTGGTAAACTTCAGAACACAGAAGTTTCATTGTATTTCTGCATGTGGACAAGCCTTAGCTGAAGGCACAGCTTCACAGTCTGTTTGAAACCAAGTCCTCATTGTCACAAGAAGAGAAGGAGGGCGATCTTGCTCGCTTTCATCCCAACCACCTTCTCACCACTAGTATTAGCCCTTGCATCATCATATAGTCTGCCAGATCAAGAAGACAATCTGGCTGAAAGGTAACTGGAAGAAAGGTATGAAAACAATTTTCATTTTCAGCTGCATCACATTAAGAATGAACAGCTACATGAACAGTAAGAATGGCACGAGAAACAGAAAGAATATATAACTGTGGATAGAATCACTGCACATCTATTATGAAATACACCCTGAAATGGGAGGAAAAATGAAGGAAACAATACAGACAATTATTGTTAGCACATAAGTAGCCAGAGCAAATAAGGCTAAGTGTAAGACATCTAAGAAAGTGAAAGCAAAACCACACCTTTGCACAGGAAATTATGATAAAGCCAGCTGGATACTTAACAGATCACAATGAGACAGAAAAAAATAATTTAGCACTAACACTTTAAATAATCAGACCACAAGTACATAAATCAGTGACAAAGTTACAACAGGTAAGTCAGATGATGTAAAACACAGAAGCTGGCAAAAAATTTACTTCTGCTGACAGAAAAAAAAAGCTGGAGTTATGAAACTGTAAACACCACTATACAATTCAAGTATTATCTGGAAATTCTGGTAAAAAAAAAAGGAATTAGAGATGACAGAGTATGCGTAACTGAGTACAACAGCTGTATCCACTGTGACAGTCAACTTCTTACTGTGTTTTAGCAAGAGAAATTTTCATACAACAAAGTTTTGTGTCTGAAAGACACAAACAGAACATGCTCTCTGAATCTGTCAAAGGTTCAATTTGTCATTCTTCTCCTATTTAATTTGGGATTTTTGGTTTCCACTGTAATTTCATTTTCATTAAACTTTAGCTTGATTCAATCAAACCAAGTCCCTTAGGTGAATGGTAATCTTCTGAGGCACCTGGAAGAAAAACAGTCCCTACCTTATTTGTTGCAGAAGTTAAATACATGTTTTATGAGAAAAGAAACAGAACTGCAGAAGTCAAAGGGAAATCTCTGGGTTATAAGGCAGCTATACAGAACCCCTGAGAAGTTAATTCTGTCTGTGGCTTGTTCATATAAGTTGCTGGAGAAATTACAGCTATTTCAGATTAACCTCCTCATCCTCCTCTCATTTTTCTGGGTACTGAGATAGAGGCAAAACTGACAACAGCTAACTTAAGACAATACAAGCTGTGCCTGATCATCTAACAAAAATCTGTTGAAAAGTTATGACAGGAGGTACTTCAGAAGTTTACAAGCTCTGTGCCTCAATTCCTCATCAATAAAACAAAAGGTAACACAAGCCTTTTAATTCACAGAGAGATGTAAGAAATAACACATTAATGTCTGGATAATGCACAGCCTGGGACTGAAAAGCACCTATCAAGTTTATTAGCAGAGTAGTAATTCTACTCAGTATAGGATTTAGACTGATGTAACATATGCATTTACAGAATGAAGTCTAAAGATAAAATACTGAATGACAATCAAATCCAATCCACCTTCCAGACCGAATGAGTCAAGGATCCAATGGGAGGAAGAGATCATAAGTGGGGGAAGGGGGGAATCCACTGGTTTAATGACAAGTTTAATACTCATATTTCCCCATTTTCCACTTTTATGCAAACTTAAGACACATCTTCTTAAATTACCTGTGACTCAAGTGAAAACATTCCCCTTAAATGGTAAAATGCTTAAAGAGATCAAGACTTGGGCTATTTGCATAATTTGTTTTTCACTGAACACAATTTTTAAGTAACTTCACTGAGCCATCTCATAATTCACATGAATAATGGAAGTATTTTAAAAACCAAGCTTTTAGCTCTGCTGAGGAATCCACTCTGAAATACTACAAACCCCAAGTCCTGATGAAATAATATATACTATAGCTGAGAAAAAAAAAGTCATACTCCTATCCAAATTCAATTTATATTTTAACTTGGGGCAAGGGGGAAATCTCAAACTTTTCACTTGCACTTATCAAGCATCTGAGCAAAAATAAGGTACCTCAAACATCAGCCTCAGATTTACAACTCATTATACACACCCTGTGACAAGATGTCTATAAAATAGACATTTTCTTCCCAGCAAGAAAGCATCTGCAAAGTACACATCTAACCACCAATCTTTGTGAAACAAAACATTAGCTACCAAGAACTATGACAGAACTGCAAAGGAAGATAAAAATGAAAACAATTAGGCACTCTGAATTCAGAAGTAATATTTTCAAGGAAAAATAGCACTTGAAAACACAGAATTCATTAAACAGAAAATAGTCAAGAAGGAAACAAAATAAAGGTAAATGGATAGTCACTAATTTTATCAGATCAATAAAATCTCACCACAGCATTTCTTCAAAGCAAACCACTAACACCAGATCAAGCAGGCAAGTAGGAGCAAACTACAAAAATTTAAACAAAAAATTTCTCATGTCTTATTAAGAGAAAACATCCTAAAACTCAAGAGAAAGTATCTTAAGAGAAAACAAACTTTTCCAGAGCTTGTGAAAGAAGCAAAGATTTTTACACCTACTGTACCAGACAGACACTGTAGAAACATACCCCAAAAACAATCTCCTCATAATTTCTACAGATGGAAAAACCACTGCAGCCGAACTGTTTAAACATCAACATGGTTAAGGCTTCTCCTCACCCCCACCCCCCTTCTCTGGAACAGACATTTAAGAACTGAAATTTATAAAACCCACTAGAGAAGCTGATTGTGTTAAAGAGATATGGAATGAAGAATTCTCAAGGACAACTGTCATTTAGAAGTTAAATGGCCTACAATAATAAACTCACATTTAAAAGCGAAATTTTGCTGTTAAAAGTAACTGAAAGTAGAACTAAAGAGTTAGCCTTCATTGTGTGAACTACTACTGTTCATCGTATTTTCAGACGCATGAAGAACTCCAGCTCATCAACACTGAAGATCCCTCAAACTGTATTTTAGGCATAGTATAGTGTAAGCATGCTCCTGAAAGTGTGAAGCAGCTCTCACAGAGATTTTGATTCTCTGATCCCAACTGTTAGCTACTTGCTGCTGGTCTAGATCATGTTTACAACTTTTACATCATCTCAATCTTCCTCTGCGATACTCTCACCCAAGTAAATAGAAAGTATATAAACACACAGCACCCAGTATTGAGTACAATTCCAATTTTAGAAAAAGATAATCTTCTGAAGTAACAACTAAGGATCAGTCAACACAGTGCATTTGAATCTCCACATCAAAGTCTCATTTTGGCTACTGCTTGCCAATAACAAAACTGAACTAACATGTTGGTCATTCATTATCCTTATTCAGCTGCCTCCAGGCACCATATCAAGAGTTGCTACTCGTTCTAAATACTCATACCCTTATCAGGAAAGTAACACAAAGAACACAGAAAATTCATGACAGGATGCACCACCAAACCCTCCTTCATCTGGTCACAAATCTTAGAATGGTACAGGTAAGTGAAAAACTTCAGCCATACACCTGCTAACCAGAGGATGACACTGATTACATCGGGTTTTCTCAGTGGCAAGGTTGCACTACCACTATGCTAACCTGGCTGCATCCATTGTCACTGATGAAAATGAAGCTTTTAATTTAACTTCAAAGCTTTCCATTTAATGAAAAAAACTCTGTTTTCCCAATCCTAAAATATAGGGAAAGGAATTAATGCCTGCTCAAATGACACAAGGGGAATCCACGTTTCAAGTTACATCTTCACTAGACGCATTACAAACTGTCAACCACAGCAATCTGGCTAACCTGCTACAGGTATAAGAGCAGTAAGAATTTTCAGTGAACCCAGAGGTTATCTTCCTGTCTACTTACCAGAACTAGCAAGAGAGCTACAAAGCACTTAAGAAGTCTGACATTACCACCTCACCTAGGGGACAAAGTCAGTACCTCACCTTAAAAAAAAAGTCTGACTGCATGTGTGTATGCACACAGGTGTGCACACACACACAAAGCAGGCAGGGAAAAGCCCCTGGGATTTTAAAGGTCGCACTGTGATTAATAAAGCACTGGCTGAAAGACAGGTCAAGACATATGGAGAGCTGTGCAAAACTGGAGCCTAAAACTGTGGAACAAGTCACTGGAGTTTTCACCTTCAAGCTCCAGAGAACTTATTTCACAATTTAAAAAAAAAATAAGGGAAATCCTCACAGCTAAAGGATTCACCAAAATGCATTAAAAGGAAACATCAGAAATCACCAAACCCCCCCCTACATTTTACTTCTAAATTAGAATTGTACAAAGTCTAATATACAATATAGTTTCAACGAGTTTAAGCTTTTAGTTCATCAGAATTTTGGTCTTCCGTCCACCTAAAACTTAAGCTAAGCAGATACACCTTTCCAAAAACTTTCAAATTCTTGTTCTGTTGAACAAGACTTGTTCTCTTGAAGCTTAATCAGAAACACACTAAGACAGCAGAAAAATTAAACACCAAAAGATGCAAGGAGCCTCATTGAGACACCAGTATATTTTGACAACAATGTTCATTCTCATCTTATATCAGGAAAGTAAGAGACTTTTCTTCCCCTCACTGTCAATTTTCATTTCTGGACAAGAAAACAAGAGTTCCACTCCAGCCAATACTGGCCTGCCGCCACTGTCCCACACCACAGTGCTAGCAAGAGCACTCCTCTCCCACCACAGATGCCTGCCTGGTACCAGAAGCACCCTATCTGGCACATACCACTACTGTTTTTAGTTTACTGAACATAGGTCTAAACAATCTCCTTCTCTCTCTTTCACCATTTCAGAGTGTAATAGCTAAGACTACCCTAACACAAAACAATAGTTTTTCCTCTTCCCACCCCTAGTCCTGATGAAGCTAGGGAAAACATTAAACGGCAATTAAGTGATCCAAGGATTGATGCCTGCAAAATTTATAATGTACATTTTTGTGCCATTCCATGTTGGCATTCAGCTATTACAAAGTGCTACTCACCTTAAACAAAGGCTCTTCTAGAGACAATTCTCTATTACTTGATTTTCGGATATTTTAAATGAAATCATATTGAACAGTTAGCCCTGAAATTCCTTCTGTGTACATCTCATTACTTTGAAGCACTCATTTGAACAACACCTCTGTTAAAAAAATATTAGGGTATCCTTTTACAGTTTATAGCAGAGAGGAAGAGACATAAGCAAACACTAAGCAGTCATATGTTTGTGTCTTGCCTTCAACATACTCTTGAATGTCAGCTTAAAAAAAAGATCTGGGAAAAAGGTGTCTTCTGCAAGAGTTCTCCATTTGTAGATGCACATCTTTCAGAAATTACACAATGTGGAATTCCCCTCTTATGAGTGAATTCATGGTTAAACACTAACTACTAAACAGTACGATTTGTTAAGAAGCCCATGCAAAGACCTACATACAAGAAAAACACATTTTTCTGTTGGTAGTTACATGTGTAAGGAAAACTAAATCACAAAACTGGGTTACCTACTGTTTTTGTAAGCAGATCAGTGTTGCTACAAATAAGTTTCCCACAATAACATTCCTGATAGCTATCTAATACTTTTAAAACAGTCTTCATTTTAACTTCATGAAAAAAAAGTTGAAAATACTAGCACTAAAAACACAACTAGATTTTAAGCCTACATCTCACGGATCTCTTTTGGAGGTGTACTACCACAAAGAAGTTAAAAGCAAGTCATCAGTCTCAGCTAATACCAACTAATCCTTCAAGAAAAACATGTATCAGTGATGTAAGCAAGTAGAAGGCAAGCCTGTGAACATGCATGCATCCAAATGGTTTTTATTCTCAGTGTTTTATCTGAAAACCCATCAGCAGCTGGCAACCAAAAAACTTTGGTATCGAGCAGATTGAATTCAACTCTCAAATAAAACAAGTAACTCATGGCTTCTTACAAAACAAAGCAAATACCAGAAAATTCACAACAGAAAATGCAGAAAGCACTGGCTGTGCTCTTAAGCTCCCTTAAGAAGAAAAAAAGAAGCAAAAAGACTTTACACTAAGCCACAACCGGCTACCTTAAGACCTTATTTACTTTCCTCCTTTCCTCTATTGTGAGAGAAGTTATAACAGCTCCCCTGTAACCTTAATCAAGAGTCAGTATTTTAAATTATTTTACCACATCACATCTACACAAAGTGCTCATAGCAGCAATGGGCTCAAGTGGACAATGTAATGCCTCAGAAATGCAGCAGTTGACATTTTGAGGGTGCAAAGTCATGAAAGAAAAGCTTTCTGCCACTGTATCTACACAAGACTCTAAACGAGAAGATCTAAGTCAAAACACAGTTCTGTCATGAAGTGCAGAGGAAACCTCTGTTAACCATATTGTGGAGTCATGATACACTTAAGCATAACAGAGACAGCCAACACAACACAACTGTTTTAAAGAGATATCTCAACTCATTACAAAATTAACTCATTACATTGTGAGAACTTTAAGATGTTCCTACATCAGTAAGAAAACAAAAACTACATTTAGTATATGAAAAATGTCACTACATTTTTCTAACACATGAATCCAAAGTAGCTCAAACTTTGAAGGTAGAAGAATTCAAGTCTCTCTGCATTCAAGCATATGCTCATGAGACTTTTCCATCCCTTGCCTCAGCTACAGAAAGATTTCACTACCATTCCGCAATACAAAGTTTTAACAAACTGCTCTTCCTAAGCATAACCAACTGCTTGACAAGACAGCTAAGCAACTGACATTTCTCACTGCTTGATATTGCAGAGTAAGAACCTCTTAAGATAAACAGAATAAAGGACAAGACTGTGGTGAATGTTCTACACTGATGATACTAAAGGGCAGATAAAGCAGTATAGCTTAATTTTGAACTGCTTTTTCATTAAGTTTCTGTCAGGGAGACAGTATGCATAAAAAAAAAAAGCCCAGTTATGTAAAAAAAAAAAACAAAAAACAACACAACCCACTTGTGTACTTATACACCACAAACATCGTATGTAAGATGAGTCTACAGCAACAGCACACAACATTGCTAGCTCTGCAAAAGGCAAGGTACCACAACAAAAGTTAGATCTTATCTAGCTGTGTTCCCAAAACATACCCTCAAGTATTACTTAAAATTTTGAACTCTGATTTTTAACAAAAGTGATATGGATAATAAAACCATCTGCAGCTACACAGTTTCAAGAGCAGACAGATCTATGTTGTAAGAAAAACTTAAGACAGCCGAACAAGAGAAACCATGTCCACATGTTCAGATTAATATCAACATTCACATTCAGGAAACAACTTTTTAAAGGACACAAAAGCCCTCGCATGTACAGCTTCTCAAGTGAACAGAAAACCCAGCAAAGTTTCTGACATTCAGACAACCACTTCACACTTGTGTCTGCAAACGCTGGATAAGCAAGGGTACCATTTCAATTAAACAATGTTTGTGATTATAAGAAAAAGCATTAATAGTTTTTTGGGGTTTCCAGGGTTTGAATTTTTAAAAAATAACTCACTCATGCTTTAAGTGAAAAACAGTAAGGGACTTACTTCATAAATGAGGCTATCCTGCTTGGGATGTTTTCAAAATACACCTACAGCTTTTAGATCTCTTAGGATATAAAAACAGTATTCCTGAAAAAAATAAAAATATAAATAAATACCTACATACACACAGAGTACTACCTAACACAAAAGTGCTTGCCATTCAAATACCTGAAATAAGTTCTGAAGTTATTTCTAAACCAGAGCAGGAAGGACAGCAGTATTTCCCACGACAGTTAATATATTTTCAATACACGCCTGACAGAAACATTACCTTAAAGCCATTTAAAACTTAAATTTTTCAAACTAATAAACAACTGAATTCCTATCCGTTTTTACCTAAAGTTGTCAAATGCCTTGGAACAATTTATTATATGTAACTTTACTTTCTTAGAAGTCTATTTAATTTTGTTCAATAGATACTAATCCACTATTTCTGTTTATCCCAAGTCTCACTTTAAGAATTCCAGAATACTAATAAAATACATAAACCTAAAGGTGTGTATTTAAAACACAGAGTAGTTTGCACTAGTCTAAGTTAGTCTAATAGAAATGCCTCACAATGTGGGAAATAAAGGTTTATGTAAGAGTTGCAGTGTTCCACACATACAGAACAAGAGTAAACAGTTTTGCTACTGCTATTCTTATCGATTACCACCTCTAGCTATAATCTTCCTGTCAATTCAACAGGCAAAACTATCACCACAAGAGCAAATTCTGCAAACCATGAAGCAGCAGCTCAGAAAGATTAAGACTGAGGCTACTCAAAAGAAATACCATTAAGAAAAAACTACACAAAGGAAAGTACAAAAGATACTAGAAAGAAAGGCAGAGGAAAAAGTTACTATGATACAATCTTACATTAATTTTATGCTAGATTCCTCCCTGCACCCCCCAAAAATAAACCCATGCTGGTATTTTAGTTTCTGCCTCTGCAGCTTTATATTTATCATTCAAAGCTATCATTAAGTATCAGCTTTGTCCAGGGTATTGCAATACAGTAATCAATACATATACTTCATATGCTTCCCTGGAATCCTGGATATTTAGCTACTGTACTTCGTTAGTTCAAGGAATCAACATTACTTCAACTGAAAGAATCAAAAAGCATTATTTAGGAGGAAAAAAAAAAAAAAGCCAAGCAAACAAACAAAAAACCCAGCTCCGTCAGGTATGAATTAGATTTTTCTGACATAAACACATTACTTGATCAGGGACATTTATGGAGTTCTGTGCCAATTTCTCAAAGTAAAACAAAATACCAATAACAAAAGTTAGCTGCCTACAGATTTCAGTCACCCCTAAGTACTTCAGGTAAGAGACACGACTTCAACTCCACAGTCAATACAGCTCAATCTTCCAAACACCCATCAATAGTCCCTTCTTAAATATAACAGTTTTTATATCCATTTGTCAGGCACTTGAGAAGCCTGCAGGAAAACACCTTACCCAGTCCCCCTGCCATAACAAGTGCTGCCACTAGTATACTTAACACTGCATATTAATATCTAAATTCAACAACTTTTTAAAAATCCAGGCCTCAGTTCTGCAACTAGGTCAGTAAAAGAGGGTCTTGTGCTAGAGCTTTGAGCCTGCTGGCTTCAGAGGGTCTTTGGGCTGATACAATCATCCAGTGATATGAATAAAACTGCAGAACTGTGAATATAAATCAAGTTGCACAGACAACATGAAGACAGCAGAGACAGACACAGTATGCCTACAGTGAGCCTGGGAATCTTCTGAAAACTTAATTAGAACAATTCTTTCCTATAATTATTCTTTTTCCTGTACGGTTCTCCGTTCCTGTACATCTTCCAAATACTTAACTGGACTTCTGAGGGAGCAACCTGAAAATTAAATATGTCATGTCAAAAACTACCTCAACAGTTTTGGATGTTTCTATGAGTACAAAATCACTTCAGACAAAATACATACTTTTCAAAGGCTATTCATTCTGTACAGAAACAATGCCGAACAAAGTGGGACGGCACACATTAATAAGAGTGATTACCAAGGCAGGAAAAAAAAGAAAAAAAACCACCATATCCAACTCGTGAAATCCTCAGTTTTCTTAAGGATAATAACAGAGAATAACCGTGGACGAACTGCACGCAACTACCCCTGCCCTACACCTTGACAAGAGGAGAGGATTATATTGACTAAAATAAATCGCAACAGAGAAAACATAACTTTGAGGAGAAGCAGTAAGGTGAACTAGAGGAATGGGATACAAGAAGCCACAGACTTTCCTGTGCATCGAAATAGGGTTGCTGGAAGCCGAGACCAGAGGAGTGGCCTAAGCGTTAATAATGTTTACAGCGGGCGTTAACGAGCTGGTGCTGGTGGTTTTCATTGAGACCGTAGGAAAAGCGCCTCGGCAGGGCCTTATTTCCAGGCGTCGCCCGGGCCTACACGGCTCCAATCACTCCACCTCAGTAATGGCGTTCGGTGCGAAAGGAAGCGAGAACCAGGGGAGGCAAAGCTGGGTGCAGCGCTGCAGGGAGCCAGCCGGCCCTCCTCGCCCGGCGGCGCCGA
>NW_008595411.1:7554-17276 GCF_000691845.1 Merops nubicus | reverse complement strand
TGATGCAGCCCAGGATCTGATTGGCTTCCTGGGCTGCAAGCATGCACTGCAATTTAAAATTTTATGTTATGTAAACGCAAACAGGAATGTTGCAAGGCTGAATCTGAGTCCCTTTTGTGGCTCACTCCTTTCAATTGTAAAGAATGTTCTACAGCAGACTACTAACAGCATCTCCTACTCTTCAAGTGCTAAAGTTGAAGGGCAGAAATATAAAGTAGAAGCCTATGACCCTTTCTCAGGTGAAAATGCCTTCAATATTTGCTGCTATTTTTTAAACATGTCAAGCTTAATGAACTACAGGTAGGTAACTTGCTGAAAAAGCATACAGGCTTTCTCTAGCTTCCCCAGACTGGTCTGTCTGGGATGAGTTAGAGGCTGATGTTCTGAAAATTCAGTTTCCCTGCCCAAACAATGAGCAATGCTGGACCTGGGACTCTTCCAGCTTAATGGTTTAATTCTGATTCAGACAAAAAGTAATTAAAAAAAAAAAAATTCAGACCATGAGAAATCTTCATTTGATTTTAGACTAATACTGAAGTCCTTCACTTCAAGGTTAGCCTCATATACTTAGAGATCCAATTTATGTGCCTTGCTGATATTTTTTAATTATTGATGCAACTTCCTTCCAGGTAGCAGAAAAGGAATGCAAAAAGAGATTAATAAAATTCTGCAATATTGTGTCTTCTTTTTTATTTAGCCATAGATGATATTTTAAAATTACAGATTTGCACAATTTCAAGCATATTTCAGGAGTTTTATCTGATAACTAAACACACTTAGCAGTGGGGATTTCCAATTTGTTGCTTAGTTGTGATTCTGTGCACAAAGCAGATGCTTAGATAAATGCAGCTCTCGGGGGACCTGATCAGAGCCCAGTGAAGCCAATGAACAGCAACTTAATACTTTAAAAAGGCTTCAGTTTCAGCATTTGGTTAGGTTTACAGCATGAGTGGTTCCAAGGCTTGATTACTAAAAAAGAAAATGACAGTACTGTCCATGGAAAGCAACTATAAAATTAACTAATTCACATTACACTAATATTACGTGAGTTTATTGTATGCATACAAATATATGAAAATATGTATATTTTCAGAAAATTCAGCTAAGATTTAAGTAGTAGACATATCATCAAAAGATTTTTAATACTTGGTATGCATGCAATAGTTTCTGCCTACAGATTTTACAGTATTTTACATGCATTAACAAATTAAGTCTCAGATTTCTGAGAAATAAAGGTACAGGAGTAATGTTGCCTTCATTGCATATGGAAGGGGAAGAAAGAGAGAACAAAGAGAAATTTATATAATATGGTAATATTATTTAATAAAGTCTCTCTGGGTTTAGCCAATAATCCCCTACCACAAGTGTTTGAACACATTTGATGTTTGCAGTAGCTTTTCCTCCAGAGAAAATTAAACTAGTAGAAAGAATTAAAGCCTGAATTCCACAAAACCTTGGCCAAGAACAGCACATCACTGTCAATGGAGCTCTGATACTGCTTTTGCAGTACCCCATCCTTACATACCTCCTCATTTCTTTAGCCCCTTTCCTCGGTGGAAAAGCAAGGCAGTGCTCCTCTCCAGTTAGTTACCAGCTAGGAAGAAGTGCTGATGAAAAGTCAGGACTCACAAATGAGATTTCTCATGGCAAAAGCTGAATGCCTCTGTGCTGACCTGTGCACTTACCAAAACAGATATCTTTCAGATCATGAAGATTGCTTCTGTATCAAGACACGTCAAAGCACAAGTAACGTACCTGCCACAATTTCACACACAGCCCCAGGCACCCATTCCAGCTGTTAGACCACATCCTCTCAGAATCAGGCATCATTTTGTGTAGGGACTCCAACTGATCTGTTTCAGTTTCACATTACCAACCCTCAAACCAATTACAAATTGCCACATACTAATTCTCTGTCAGCAGATTTCTGTAGTGGATCACTGTAATATACACATTCACGTTCTCAAATTAGAAATGACCACTTTACAGGCCTGCGAAGAAGTCTGGAAGAGACAGATCTAAAAATATTATAGCTGCAAAATAATCTTGTATCTCATGTTAGAACACTTGCATTAATTAAGAATTCTGTAGTGATGGTAATTTTAAGGTGCCATTTAGAAACATGACATTTAGGATGCCTCCATACCAAGTAAAAATTCTGAGGCTTAAATTAGGAAAAGCCTTCTGTAATCGTTCCCAGTAAAAAGTCATCTGAAAAGGAAGGTAACTTAAACTACACGCTTTCACAAAACTGAAGAAGCCAGACAATATCATCTAATATGCTTCTTTGATAGATTTTTTCCTAATCAATTCAATCTTTCAATTTTCAGTATAGTCTTTAATGTTTCTTCCAATGAGGGAAAGTCTACTTTCTTCCCTTATCTTCAGAAAAGGAGACAATGGGGAAGACATTGCTCAGTAACTATTGATAGATGTCAGTCACATGGTTTGGTGAGGAAACTGGCCTGTGGCCATCAAATGATTTGGGACAATTCATTTTTTGAGGTGAATACTTCTGACAAAAAGAGCCCAAGACTAGAACCATCGACTTGATTCACATAAGACACTGAGATTTCTAGTATTTGACAAACACGCTACTACTTTCCATTTCATTCTGATAATCAGAGGTAAAATTGGCTATGCACATCTAACTTTCCAAAGACATAGTATGTTTGGACAAGTGCCTTCTAACACAAATTTTTGTTTACTAGAATTTCTTGAAAACATTCATTGAAGGAAGGACGAGGCCGTATTTTTAAACTTGTAAAAAAAAGGCAGCCTTCAAATTCATGAAAGGAAAAATCAGAAACATGAATAATAGTAATACAAATACATGTGAAACAAGTTGATGGATTATACATGCAGACTTTGTACTCCTACATCATGAGTGAAAACAAATATGCACAACTGAATATTTATACACCTCTTATGTACCTACACAGACGTACAAGATTCTAATGCAAGAACGAGTAATTGAGATAACATAAATATACCGAGTTAAATTATTATTCCCTTTTACAACCAGTTATGGGGGATCTTTGGCTCCAAAGCCTATTTTTTTTGGATATAAAATTCAGTACTGAGATGTCAATCCTTTAAAATAAGTGGAATTGCGATTTTAAGAATTAGTAAAAGTTCTTTTATTGTAAACCGTGTATACCACATGTTGCAGTAAATTATCTGCTTCATAAGGTAACTAAAACTAATTAAAATACTCATGTGTTTAAAATATATACTAATAACTTGCATTTGTTGTGAAAGTAACATGAGAAACTGAGGTATT
Source organism: Merops nubicus (assembly GCF_000691845.1). Classification (NCBI taxonomy): domain Eukaryota; kingdom Metazoa; phylum Chordata; class Aves; order Coraciiformes; family Meropidae; genus Merops; species Merops nubicus. The sequence goes on along the minus strand of NW_008595411.1, from coordinate 13,993 downwards.
GGTGTTCAAATCACAGAAAAAAAAATCATTTTTGTCATTTTTATGCATTTATAAAAGAAAGTTAAAAATATATCTTAAGACACGTTTTAGGAAAACAAAGGAAAAAGAAAAATTAAATTTACAAAACAGCAACATAAGTAATTAGGGTCATGTCACACGCATCTTCATTTGGCAAAACAGCTCAATACCTCAAGCTCTCACCAATGCCTAGGAAAATCCATGTAACTTTCCCCATGTATCTGTGGGCAGCTGAATCCAGGACACCCCACCTCTCAGGAAATTCATTACCCCAGAAGGACACTGTCTTCTGAGGCAAGGTACGCTGCTGACACATCCTCTTTCCGTAAACAAATATAAACTAGATCAGGAACCACAACCTTCTTGCCAGAGAAGGCAACCACTGGACTGGAGAGGCAGTCTCAGTTTTTTGCTCCATCAAAGCAGAACAACTCTGAGAGGTGATATTGTCAATGAAAAAATATCCACATCAGAAGTGCTATGTAAAGTAAATGTACAGGTTCAAATCCTCTCCAGCCGCGGACGAAAATTACTCTGCACTTTCAGCATCCAGGCTGAATGCTTTTGATTCCTGAGACGTTCAGCTACACGCTCAAATATACATACTGCAGACTGCATTAGTATGATTATTGATTTGTTATTTTATTAATTTTAACTGAATTCATCATCAACTTATCTAAAACATCTACTAATTGAAAACACACAACACAAAATATTTTAAGAAATCGAAGACATAATATTCCACAAGCTTGCTTACACCCTTTGCTATGTGTATTTATTACGTAGCCTTTTTTACAGGATGATGCACCTTAGGAGCTTTGCATTAATGAGCAGGTAGGAAGGAGAATGCTCAGCTAGGAAGTTCAATATTCCATTTTACCATTATCTTTCAAAACATAATTTCATACTTGATACACTAAAACACCTGTCCCTACCAGAAACAAAATGCATCTCTTGCAGGTTTCTCTTTAAACCAGCCACACTCATAAATCACTATTTTTTTCATTATTCAACTTGTATCTAGATCTCTCTGCTAGCCATTTGCTTTTCACAGTATTTAAGCAGATGCTCTGTAATTTTAATGTTTCTTTAAAATATCCCAGTTTGCATATTGCGTGTTCCAATCTTACCATGCTTTTGACAGCATAGCACTCTGCCTGCGTTTCCAAAACAAATCACGTAATTAATTATACAGCTAAACAGAGCAGTGATCAGATAGAGCTGATCACTTGTTGATCACTTCACTTGTTTAAAACAAAAAGGAAGACACAGAAAAGCAAACAAAGCAAATGAGAAGGAATATATGATGTTGAAAGATGTTCTAGTTATTGCCTTAAGCAACCATGACCTTGTTAGTTTTACCTCTGGGTTCCTCTCATTGTCTTTTCATGCTATTTATCCCCTAATGCTCCAGCAAGCTCCACAGAAGAAAGCTGGTCAAAACTTCATGTGCTACTATGGCAAGCAGCTCGGTGAAGGCTGGAGGTTTGGAATACAAATCAAGTTTCTGGGGATATAAAATCCACCACTGATACTTGCAAGCATTGGTCAATGTCATGGAATGTCCCTTTTGCAGTTCAATTCAATATAAGGAAACAAGGGTTTTTTTTTCAATGAAATTACTTTCTTTGTTCTTAAAAAAGCAAACAATCAAATGCCTTGGGGAAAAAAAAAAAAAAACAAACTACATATATTTATTATTTTTTTGCAAAACGAGAATAACCTGTAATATCAAGCACTACAAGAGATTGCCTTTTCATGCCAAGAGGACTTTTCTCCTTCCAGTACACCTTTACCAGTAGCAGTACTGCAGGTCATACCCATTACTTGGTTGTCAGTAAAAAATGAAGTTGCATTACATGTTGTCACAATTATACACAACCCTCAAACTGATAGTCAAGATCCATTTCTAAAAACAGAATGTATTAAATTTACAAACTCTGCTTTGAAAGTATAATATGAATCATGGCAGACTATTGGCTTGAAATACACTTGTTAGTTTGTTTTAATTTAGTCCCATGAAATAGTTGTTGAACTGGAAGATATTTGTTACCAATACATAGATTAACCTAAGATTCTATTCTGTCTCCATTAAGACACAACCATGTAAAGTAGAGTTGTTATAAAAAAATATGTAGATCTAAGTTTTTTTTTAACTCCAGTTGCCTTTACTTTTTTCTTCTTTTTTTTTAAAGAGAGGAAGTAACTTTAAGCTTTAGAAAAACATGTCACTTTTCAGCCTGAAAAATAAAAGATTGATAAAGATATTAAGATCTGAAAATTTATTCAAATTTAACCACAGGCTTTGTTATATGCTTCACCTATAAATATTTATCAGAAAAAATATAAAAGGGAATTATTTAATAATCTACTTCTCGACTTTGCATTTTGGTAAAGTGTTTTGTTTTCCACAGTTGACTTTGAAGTTTTTTGGTACAAAAATTCGCTAGCTCTAATCTTCAGGCATTCAAACTAAGTAGTCCATATTCCTTAGCAATGGCACAGTCCCTGTGTTGCTCTCGAGATCAGCCACACAGTACAGGCTAAGGGTGAAAGCGGAAAGTGTTTGCCTGCAAGCAAAGTTGCCTATAATCTTAGGCACAGATAAGGGGTTCTAAAATAAGCACTCAAAGAAACTTTGGTCAGGGGCCTATGACCTGAACTATAAACAACAGCAGAAGTACCAAGGAAGCTATTCACTCCTTTGTAGGCAGATGACTGTTGCTTCGATACCGCAAAACAAGAAGAGTTTCCCTTCACCATGATTGAAAAAACACCAGACGTCCATCTTTATCTTCCATCCATACTCACTCAAAATTATGTTGCCTAAGTATAATAAATAGGTTTCTAGCTTTCAGCAAATGAAAACATTTTGCCTGGAGATATCAGAAGAGTTTTTAGCCACAAGCCCATATCCCTCAGAAAGACAAAATTTAATTTAGCCAAATATTTATGTTTCAGTTTTTGGAGGACAGTGAGTTATGAGCTATTCAAACATGTTTAAGCTGAAGATGTGCAATAATTAGAACAGCCAAATACACGTTAATAATTCATTGGTGGAGAACAGCAAGAAATTGAGGGTGAAATATTATTAATAGAACTTTTCATAGTCTTAGAAAAGACTGATCTGTAAACTGCCATTCAAAATATATGACAGAAATGGAACATGAAGCCTATTCAAATTACTCTGGTATACTAGTTCTGCAAATGCACAGCACCCATGGGTGACATTTTTAAAAAGTCAGTTTTACCATTTATGGCTCCTTATGGCAAGAATTCTGAAAGATGTTCAGGCACAGGGTCCAGATGCTTACAAGTATCTAGGTTCCTAGCTCGTTCTGAAATCCAAAGATAGATAGGCTCCTGACTTCCATCTTGGATCTTCATCTAACATCCTAGAAATCTGCTCCCTCTGCGCACAGCGCTGGGTAAAACTGACATTTTCAAACCTGTTCCAGAAATGGAAAAGTTTGTACCAGAAACATGAAACCAAGTTAAATATCATATTCCATTTGCTCATTTTGACAGTGGCATAAAACCAGTATGTGTATTCAATGTTAAGATGAGCTGGTTTTCTGAGACAATTGATGGAATTACAAGTCAGTAGCGCCAGCAGGAACACCTGCTACCAAATTATGCAGATTCATGGTACCTGCATTCCTGGGCTATAAAGGTAGCTCTCCTTCCCTGAAGCAAGTCTGAACTCCGTAGTGCTGTGAGGAACAAGTGTGGGAGTGGAAGTTCACTGCAGCCCTCCCATCCCTTCCACAGAAAGATAAATTTTGATCTGGCTTGTGGAGAATGTAAAAGTTGGCTCCAGCTTAGAAATGATAGAAACAACCATGGTCACATCGAGCCATGCTCTAACAGTCCTGATGAATGAGGTGGGTAAGGGTGAGGGGATGGAAACTGCTGAGTAACACTGACAGGTTCTATAATACTGAAGGAATGTTCCTCAGACCTGTTTTAATAAGAACCACTTCTTGGCAAAAGAAAATTAGCCTGCATGTGAATGACAAAGCACAGCACACAGGCAGACTACAGGAAAATCTACCTCTAGGAAACAAGAACAGAGAACAGTTTAAAAGGAAGCAAGGAATTCTAAACTCATAGCTAATATCTTTAAACAGTAAACTAACACACAAAAAAAATTGAACTCAATTCAATCATCATTTATATCATATTTAGTTCATTTCTAAGTAATATGCATATGAAATAATACAATTATTAGATCCCGGATTTAATTTTTGTCAACATCAAAAACATTGAAATTGTTTTTATATTTCTTCTTCTATTTCAGAGATCTGCCATCACAATAAATTTATTATTTCAGTAAATATAGAATAAGAACGTGTACAAATACTAGTCAACTTTTCAAGACCCAGCAGTATATCACTATATTGAATAATCTGTTCCAAATTTCAAAACACCTTTTAGTCAGTAAAAACATGTATTTCAGACAGTTATTAACAGAATGCATAAAATTAAAAGTCAGTTTTGGTTATGTGGGCACCTAAATTAGGTTACTTATCTCTCAGTTGTCCCACACATGCAACACCTATTGCTTAATAAGCCATCAGATTTCAGACATTTTCAATTTTGACCCCTTTTGAATACTCTGTTAGATTGCCTACCATCTGGCAGTGCTTACTCTTGATACCACACTCCCTTTGCATTATGGAAGTGTGTTCCTTATAATTATATATTTAATGTGATAGATGTATGCAACACTAGAATTCCCAAGCCTGCAATAAACAGGCTGAGGGGACAATTTCAGCAAAGTATCTTGTCTATGGTAACAGCATGTTCAATTGTATTCTCAGCAGAAAGCTGCCAACCTGCCTAAGTCATGGGAAATCAAAAACTGTGCAATTATTATTTCTTTTAATTATTATTACAAGGTATTTACTTACAAACAAGACACTATGAAGAATACCTAGGGTAATTTCTCCCTGCTAGTTTGAGCAAACAGCTCAGTATCCCAAGCTAACAGACTCAGGAAGAATGGAAAACTACATAGCAGAGCTAATGAATTTGAAAAAAATAATCAGTGCAGCACTCCAATTTATATAATGGAATTCATTATGTCTTCTGGAAGTGACATAGAAGGGAGAAGGAAAAACAGAATGAGGGAGAAGTTGTTTAAAAAAAAATCTGTCAGAGACTACAACACCATACCCCGGCTAACTTCAGAATGAGACATGCAACTTTTCAACAGCAGGATTTCACTCCTTGAAAATTAGACTGTAAGAAATGCTATAGATAAAACAGAAGAAGGAGGATTTAGTATTTAGGGAGTCACCCAGGTAACAGTTTCCATGAACACTGGACACACAGCTCTGAAAAACAGGACATCTCTGAAGTATATGTGATAAGGTGGGTCATGAGAAAGGTATCCAAAAGTACTGAAGTTTGAGGTATATGCCTGACTTATTTCACTACTTATGGGTTTTTTCCAAATTTGTATATGAACAGACTAATCTCTAGCTGGAAAAGGAAATTGGCTACTGAGCTTGCACTAAAGCCAAGGTGAACCAGTGACAGAAAAGCTAGGCTGCTAACTTCACTGATAAAACATGTGCAAACAAGCCCATATGCAGCCATACCAACAAACCTTTAGCCGAGGACATGTTTGGGGAACTCAGAAGCTTGCAAGCTGTGTACTGTCAGGCAAGTAATAAGATGTTTTAGGGTGTACTATTACCTACTACTGGTTTCATAGTAATTTCTTTACCAGACAGAATTCCTAAGTCCTCCTGGGATGAACAGACAGAAGTCACTCAAGAGTCTGATAGAAAACCTCTCAGTAGTCATGGGAAAGCCTGATTTCATCCTAATGGTTTTGCAGCTATACACTTAGTCTATCTCCTGGGTAGAACTGGAAAGCTCTCATTCTATGTATCTTACAGTACTTCTGTGTATTTTCCACACCTTTCACTTAGAACAAATTGGAGTAATCATTTATCATTAGGATCCTATGATATACTATCCTAAATTTACTGCAATCTACAGATTTGCTTAATATCAGATCATACCAGAACCACATTACCTATTGCTGCAGTCCCTAAAGAGACATGCTTCTTGGAGGACCTGCTAAGTTCCTGTAAGGGAAAAGAGAACCATCGAAGGAATCATGAGTATTTCCATACTTTACTCTGCTGACAGGAGAGAAAAAAAAATTGAGGCAATCAAGAGTATGCTACACATAGAATTGCAATATTTGATATCATGAGGGCACACTGTACTTCTGGAGGGCTCCTTACATACTGGAGCTTTAGCACAAGTGTAAGCTTCAGTGGATTTCAGACTGAGAACTGGATGAAAAAGAGTAAAATTACCTAAAAAAAAGCCTACAACCAAAACAATTTTAATGCACATTCACTCTTTTCATTTACATGATTTTTAAAAAATAAATAAAATC
>NW_008595411.1:0-7523 GCF_000691845.1 Merops nubicus | reverse complement strand
AAAAAAAAAAAAAAAAAAAAAAAAAAAAAAAAAAAAAAAAACTCACCCGGGCTTTGACTGTGAGCATAAACCAACCTATGGTTTTTCAGTTCAAAACGAAGTATCTTAGTAAGAATTTTTAAGGAATCACGTTTTTAGAGATAGGAAATATATTAATATCATCAGTACACTAAATTCCAATAGTGTATCAAATTATTTGTTGAATAATGTTCTTCATTAGCTAAGACATCCCCATAAACAACATAGAAGTTAACAAAATAAGAACAAAGTCCTATTGTTAGCTGCATGATGCAACTCCATCTGTGGGAACTTCACTGTCATAAATAAAAAACGGTTTGGGGTTTGATTTACCGTGGTTTGGGGCTTTTTTAATATATAATAGAAACAGACTGCATTACTTTTGTAATCAAATTAACATTTTCTGAACACAAGTTTACTCCAGACTCATTCCAGCTGCACTGCAAACCAAGGCAATAAGATTATCACAAAATATCATGCAGCTTGCCTGAATCTGACGATCAGATTAAAATACATTAAAGAGGTTTTATGGAAGCTAAATGACAGTGTCCTTGAGGTAGTACTGACATTGACTCCACCTGATACAGTTTTTCGTCATTAACATACCTTACTATATGTCTAGAATGAGCCCTTCAGTAATTAGAGCTGAATACACTATGATTTTTAAAATTAAATCATGCCTCTGGGAAAGAATCAGGGAATAGACAGCTAAAGGACTTTCAAGCAATTAACAAGAACTGCACTGTCAGGTTAAAAATTAAACATTGCAAAGTAGGCTAAAAGTTTCCTCTTTCTCAAAAATTGTATGTTGACATAGAAAACAGCTTTCAGGCATGCTGCTGAGTGAAAGCTGAGTGAGAGTGGATACCTCTTCTTTACTACCACTAACCCTCATATTCTACCCTCCTCTCTAAAAATAGTATTTTGCCTTCTAGTACCTTCAAACCAAACCTCTCAAAAAAAGCTGACAAAGTTTAATTAAATATTACAATGTCACTGATCTTAGATAAGCAGGCAGAAATGCAGGGGTAAAGACTGATACTTTTCAAGTGACCTCTGATTTCATACATCCCTGTTTCTGCTACCCCAGGCCTAACAATTAGAAACTAAGTCACTCAAATTTTAACTTGATTACATAACCATAAAAAAGCCTAAGCAACTTATCAGACATTATGCTTTTCTAATTGAGCTTTGTATCCACAAAAACCTCCAAACCAAGTCCTAAATCTAGGCCTTTATCACCTATTCCATGCCTTAACATAATATTCAGATTCACAGTTCCCTCCATATACTCAAAACCAAGAAACCTAATGTAAAGAAAAATCCTATTGCTGACTTGATTATAAGCATTGTTTATCTTGATAAGCCAACAAATAAAGTGCCAGTACACATTCAAAAATGCGTAGTCTTGATAAAATGATCAATAGGAATAACAGCATCAGTATTTTTGCCTCAGAGGCCAAAGAACTATGCTGATCTTAAGAGATCTAAATTTTGATAAGAATATACAGAGATAATATTAATCAAGAAGAGGAATGAAGAGGATGTTTCACGATGTTGAGCGTTCCAGGTCAAAGTTTAAAGACTCACATACAACTACCCTTAAACAAACTCTTCTAGATTACTCACAGGAATCCTGTAACACTTTAGTTTGGTTATGTTTGGTTTTTTTTTTAAAAACATATTTCAAAACCATCTTGAATATATTTGTCTTCATGTAGATTGTGAAGAAGCTGAATATTCTAAAATTCAGTACCTTGCGGGAAAAAAACAAAAAAAAATGTGTACCTCTGTACATAATAGGTGCTGACAGTAGTCTTCAAAACTTCCCAGGTTAAATTAAAATAATTCCTCAGAGAACTGAGGAATTATTTGAGCTCTTTCTCTGATGCAAACTTTATACTATGTTTAAGTATATAATGTCAAAAATGTCAAAAAAATACAATGAATGTATGTTTATTGCACGACTAGAACAGACCTAATGAAAATTAGGAAATGTTCAACGTATACGTGAACCCAACCCCTCCCATGAGTACTCTACATTATCTAGAGACAGAAGGATGTCTATCCATAAAAGTAATTGCTTTCCCTGAACAAAGGCATAATCCTTCCCACATGCCCTAGAGGTGTGGAAGGCGAGTGGTTGATTCACCCACCTCAGGTAGACTCGGCTGGCTCAGATTTGTGGTTCTTGGATACAATCCCTAACCAGACAAGAGCACATAACCCTCATTATCCCAAAAGCACAGCATCACCTCTTTTTCGCTCATTCATGCTTGCAACTGACACAAAAAGGAATGCCAGTAAGTAGTTTTAGTCAACTAGATTTCAAAACAAATTAATCAGTGACAGCCAATGATGAAGCATTATTCAATATTAAACGTAACAGGTAGTGAAGATGAAAAAGAGCCTAATGCATTTCTGACCCATATTCCACATCAAAGCATTTCCAACAGAATATTTTTTTTGCTTATTTTTGGTCCAGATTCCTAAATGTCTAATTTAGGCATTTACTGCAATTTCACCACATTACTTATATGTAATTTCTTTCCTCTTTGTAACATCCACTTACGCATTTAAGGACCGTCATACTTCTCTTCAGCCCACCTTAATGGGAGTTACATTTTACCTGGGAAACCATTATAAAGCTTAATATTCTAATTTATTGTCAGAAATAATTTCATGACATTCTAAAAGCATTTTTTAGATTAATGCTACAATTTTGTCATTGTATGTTTTGGGACATTAACGGAAGTAAAGTGCAAAGATTGTTGGAATGCAGCAAATAAAAAGCCAAGCACTTCTAATAATCTTCTTAATACTAAATGGTTCTGTATGTTTAGTCATGTACAAAGAAGGAAAGTTCAACTAATAGGAATCGTTTAACCGTATGAAGCTTTTCTTTAATAGAAATAAAAATTAGTCACCACAACAGTATTTGAAAATGATACATGAAGGATAGCACCAGTTAAAATTGTGTTTCAGTCCTAAAACCATAAATATTTTTTTCTAAAAAATGCTTTGTGCAAGGAATGTGTACAGGATAATTACGAATCCCTGATTATCAATTTGTTAGCATATAATTCAAAATTCTCAATACTTCAGGAGAGCCTCCTGACAAATCCTGAGCAAGAAGACTGAGATGACTACCTTCAGAATCCACAACCACAGGCGTCTCGTACTCCTACACTACCAGTGAGATAAGGCATCCATTAAAACCCATGCTAATTTGTATCTGATCTATTTAGTACAAACTAATGTGATTTATATTCTTAATTTTGCATACACATATCCATATCAATTACATTTAAATAAAATATGAGAAGACTTCTCTTCATTGCATATAGCATCACCTTCCAACTATACTGCTCTAATATAAACCTAAGTATGGAAGAGGTCACAAAAAGAAATCTCATTAGCTTCAACGGAGACATTACAGACATGATAAAAGAGAGGCTCAAAGTGCTTACCCTAAGCTTCTTAAAATACAAATAATAGGTATAACACGTAAAGACCAGTCCAAAATAACAGGTTTTAAACCAATACATGAACAAATTTTAGACATATGTATGTGAGCTGCACATTTAACAAAGACAGTCTACCACATTAGGGTGACGGCTAGTGGTCAAAGGCAGGGCTGAAAGACAGGAATAAATTAAAAAGAGAATTGATTCATAAGGCAAATATAAGTTCAAAATGGAAAGAAGTGTAATAAAAAATGAGGCATATGAATATGCTGCAGTTAAGGTTTACAGTTTTCCACATAACTGAAAAATTGAATGCATGTGTGCATGACAACATGTATGGGTTCCATAATGCAACAAAATGGGGTTTAATAGCAACAGAATCAAAAATATTCTTCCATAAGTACTTGGATACACACCTGCAAATATTATTCTGTCTTTCACTCTGATTAAAACCCATTGAAACCTGATATTAGGGTTATTTACTAGCATCGACAGAGCTTTCTATGATTTATGAAGTTTTATGTGATAAACCTCATATGTTTACATGATCACCCTTAAAATGTGTATACAAAAAATGTTTTGAAACTGGAATGCCACACATGCTTAAAGAAATCTGGATACCTTTACAATTTACTCTGCTCCAAAATTTTCTGTTCAGTTTCTAGAATTAACTCTGCTCTTACTTTTCTGTTATCATTACATAAGGCTTTGTGCTCCATGAATAGGTGAGAAGTTACCCAGAGAGATTCTCTCAACATACAGTATTAATAGATTTTTTCCTACTGTTGTAAATCAGTTCATACTTTGTATTCATCTGCAGAGGAAAGATATTCAGCACTCCCTGCACTGTATTTCCTTATCCACTACTCCCCCAGACAACCCCACATCAGTCTTACTTCACTTCATCTGGAAGCCAGTTAAAATTTTTGTCCTCACTTCCAGTCAAAGGCTGTTCCCAAACATCAAACTGAGAACTGTAACCATCAGAATGTGAAGGCTACATTTACTCCTGCATGTATTATTCCCACTCAGTCTTTCTCATACATTGCTATTTCTGGCCTGAAGATGCTCCCCTGCGTTACTCTGGAGGTAGTAACTCTGTTTTCTTTCTCGATTGCTGACTACAGATGCCCTAAGTGTCCTGGTAATAAACCCAAGATTTCCAAGACAATGCAAGTTGCTCTGTGTACCCACAGACAGAAAGGGAGGGAGATGCTACAGGGCAGACCAGCAGCCCCTGCACGTGCAAACAATCCCTCTGAGCATTAAAGAAACGTGTTGAGGGAGTACACTGAGTAATAACACCAAGTCGTTAATCGGCTGAAAAATCAGCCACGGGCTTTTCCACTAACACCAGAAGGCTGCAACATATGAAAGTCACCTAAAGCCCATGTCCACCACAACTCTGCTACAAAACGAGTGAAACATATCTGGCAGGAGCAGAACCATATGCAGTTGCTCCCATTCTCATTGGCTTTGTGCTGCTCTCATCTGGCAGCTGTGGGGCCACGAGGCTGGACCAGCGATACTCTCCTGTGGGCTCATTCTTCCCCACGTGAGCAGGGATGTCCGGAGGCAGCCACTATCTCACAGAAAGCACCCACGACTTCATATACTCTAACCAAAACACCAACAATAAATTCACTTTTGTGAGTCATGCAATTAGGCAGAATTGTTGTCCAAGGTTAGAGACCCAGTAATCACAGCTGCGCAGAGATAAACAGAGGTCTTGTGCTGGTTTTGATGTGCGTTAGGTGCTCGGTTTACATAACAGCTTCCAAATTAGACATTAACCTCAGAAGACTGGGAAAAGACAACTAGGAACAAAATGGTGCCCTTATGGAAAAATTATGTAATACTCATTGAATTTAATTCTCTAAGGGTGCATCTGCCTGATGAAGACGCAATTTTTCGCTGAAGCACAGGCAGGACAAAGGGCTGTAAAACTAGAGATCAACCCCCGTGAGGCTGCAAGTAGCCGATCCACAGAGCTCTGACTTCACAGGCACAGCTTTCACACTCTGTTCATAGCCAAAAAAGGAAGCAGGAGGGCACAGTGATGACCCCCGCATGCCCCAAACCACACAGCGAAGTGTTGCTCCGTGTAGATTAACATATAAAGTTTTACAAAAATCAAGAGAAGGAGGTCAAGAAATGTAACCAAATGCATCAAAGTATCCTAGGAAATGCATACAAGCATCCAGAACTAGAAAAACAAAAATAAATGAGAGTCCATGAGAGCCCATACCCGAATTCTCCCATGCTTCATGTGCTTAACTCAGTATTCTCCTAAGTGTGCCTATATTTAAAATTTACTGGGATGGCCGTTCTCATGTGTGCCACAAACACCCCAGTAACAGCTACATTTACAGACTTACTCTTATAATCTTCCCACTTGGATAGTATAAAATATTCAGCTTTTTATCTTTTTCTGGTTATGTTGGTAAAAAAATCTAGTTCTGTCCCTTGGTAGTATCAATATTAACACAGTGAAATCAGAGTACCCCTGTATATCTTTGGATGTTTTAAGGCTTGTCTACACACAAGCACCACGTTTTTTTTTTTTTAAAATCACATGCAAAAGTAAATGAAGCAACTCCAGCCTCACATATGCATTTATTCTGGTCCAGAGACACTGTTAGGGGGCACTTACTGGCACTGTTGCAATTCCATATAGGAAGATAATATACTATACAGTACAACTTCTTCACTCATTTCTGTGAACGCCACCACCCAGAAAAAGTACTACCATTATATAGTTGCAATTACATCAGGAGAAACAACATAAACATGTCATATTTCTCACTGAAACAGTCCTACTGACTAAAAAATTCGGTCTGGATCAGGCCACATCATCCCAAGACTCATAAAATACTAAAAACTTTATTTAAAAAACAAACACCTCCATTCTAATAAAATAAAACCCTCATAAAATACAGTTAATTTAAGAACATACAGACCACAGGCCTGAAAAGGATTCAGTGTTGTTTACTCCTACCAAAAAAAATTAGTAAACATATGCTACGATCTCTAAAGCTTCCCATGGGAAGAACTAGGACAGAATTAGAAGATATTTCCATAATGAAACAGAACCAACACTTCTACCACCGATTTCACACGCCACCTTAAAAAGTTACACATGGCACAATACGATGCATAACCTCCTATTGCCCAAAACATCACTCAGTTGTGCACCTCGCTCAGAAAGCAAGCTTACAACAGAATGAGGGAATTTACTCCCAAAGGAATAATGTCATTTATCCTAATGGAATCCTCACATGAATAAAGTTACTCATAGACACACATGGGTAAGAGTCTATGAGACCCTTCCAATCCCCTACGCCTGCTACCACGGCTCCCAATGTGACCTGCTATGTCCCTTTCTGGCTCGCAAAAAGGGAGTGGGTGGACTCTTGGCTCTCTCCCCCCTTAATGCACCTGCTAGTGCAGCTGAGCTGGCATGAGAAGAGAAAAGGTACTCCAGGAAAAGAACGAGTGCAGCTTACTGCCTCCAGGGAGCCAGAAAAAAAAGCGGAGATCTGAAGCATGATTTCAAGTCATAGCTGAGCACTGCCCTGCTGCTCCACTCTCGCAGATGTACTGCTCTCGGGCTCGATGGCAAGGTGCTAGCACAGCTCGCTGCCTAACACCTCACTCTGAACAGTCCTGCAGAAACTTGGTTGTGGCAAGTATCTCCTCCTGTTCCCACTGGAAGCATGTTCTACTTAACCTACTTTTACTCTAGAAGATCCGTGTAACTATTGAACATTCTGGATTTTCCTTTTTTAAGCATGGTCCCCAGTGCAATTCACTCATTGCATAGATGCAGCCTGTTCAATTCAAGCCGCTGATTAAATAAAATTGAAGACACTTATAATTACTCCAAAAGTATCGTGGAGAGTGTTAAATTTACCAAGGTGCACAGCCAGCTGGCATAGCGAATCCTTGACTTAAAGCGTAATTTTAACGGGAATGCTCTCTTCCTGGGAATTTATCTGCACAGACAAGAGTCCAATTCTCCGACAAGCACCATGCGGC
>NW_008595410.1:29588-37338 GCF_000691845.1 Merops nubicus | reverse complement strand
GTGGGCTATAGAAATACCATTCCTTATGGAAGATTCAGTCATTGCACCCATGAAGTCCTCCCTGGATCAGCCATGGTCCATCAGCTCTCATGTTCTTGAGAGCTGTAAAGCTGTCAGAAGCTCAGACCTTGAATAACACACAAAACCCAAGTCTTATGTCTCTAGGATCCAACTGTGCCATTTTTTTCACTATGAACATTTCACTTTCTACCTGATTAGTCCACAAAGGGACACTGTTTTCTTATTTTGTAATAAACTAGTGGGAATTCTCCACACCTGAGTCATAGTTTGTCTTGTTGGGCACTCTTTTAGTCCCCCCAGAAGGCACCTTTCCCTTCCACAGCACTGCACCATCCTGCAGTGTTGTTTTTCTTCAGATTTTGATGTCAGGAAACGCTAAATTTGAAAGCACAGTATTTAAAGTAAGGTTTGATAGGAGAGAAACTTCTTTGATTTATTCCTTTTGGTTTGTTTTGGTTTAAGTGCATATTTTAAAGATGCTCATTTAGCATGATTTCTTTTTTAGCTCTTGGAGGAGCTAAACCTCAGCCATCAGTTTCATTGTGAAGAGACCATTTTTCTTCTGACAAGCTTCTGAGCATCCTAACCTATAATTCACCCAAATTTGTGAGGCATTAATTCTCTCTGGCAGCTCAATCCATTAAAGACAGTGGAGAATTTGGATCAATTAATACATTCCTTTGACAGCTGCAGTAATGAAATTGCTACTTCCATTCTGTTTGCCCTTTGATGTACGAGCCCAGATCAATCCCAAGCTGTTCTGAGGGACTGTTTTTCTGTCTGCCATCCAACAGTGACTAGCTATTCTCTGGGCATCCTGGAATTATGTTCCTGGGACTATTTATGTGTCTTAATAGTATATTAATACTTCCAGAGTCATCAGATTGGGTGGCATTCAATGATGGGATTTCAGTATTGGTAAATAAGGGAAGGGCAACAAAGGTGTACAGTTGGCTTTGCTGAGATGCATGTTTGCAGCATGTTTCTTTGTGTTTCCCCTGAAAATCCCCTGAAATTCTGCACCTCATATGCTAGAATTCAGTTTTAGAAGAATACAGGGTTTTTTTTCTGCTGTGTTGTTTTATTATGGATATGAAGTATTAAATATCTTGTTTTGTCTTGGATATTTGTCAAGCCCAATGAATGTTTAAGGCTAAGGGAGGTGTTAAGAAGGAGAAAGAAGAATACATATTCTTCTCAACATATTCTTCCAGAATCATATGAACAAAAGCAAAAGACCTTGAGATCTACAGTAAGAGAAATGAGATCATAGATAACAGTAGGGAACTGTATACTAATTATTGCAAGAACTCCTAAGGTCACAGCCTTACCAGTTAGAGATGACAGA
Source organism: Merops nubicus (assembly GCF_000691845.1). Classification (NCBI taxonomy): domain Eukaryota; kingdom Metazoa; phylum Chordata; class Aves; order Coraciiformes; family Meropidae; genus Merops; species Merops nubicus. Next base: position 35,969 of record NW_008595410.1, on the reverse strand, counting down.
TCAGGATCTACTACTGGGAGCTACAGCATTGGAGAAAACAAAGTTTTTTGTACTGGGCACATTATTTCTGGTAGAGAAAACACAAACCACGATGCTGTTGTGCAAGTCATCTGTGTAGCATCTTCATGTTGGTCTGAGCTCACTCCCTTACTTTATAGAAATGAATATAGAGCCTAAATTCAAAGGTTAAATCTAAGGACCCAGTTCATCTGAAGAGCAGCAGGCAGTAGTGGTTTCCTACATGAAGTGTGGAGGCTGGAAGATGCTCAGAGAAGAACTACCAGCATGATCTAAGGCCTAGATCATATTTTGCAAGAGGACCATGGCAGATATAGACAAGGCTGAGAAGGGATATCACTCTTCATGCACCAGAGATGGTAAACTTTGAGAAGAAAGAAGAGTTATTTAAGCTAGAAGGGAATTGTGACACACTTTCCAAGAGAGAATTCAGGCTAGAAATGAGAATCAACTGGCTTCTCTAAAAGAAATGAGGCCTGGTGTGGTCTTACATTAAGAAAAGGAATTAAAAAAACCTTTCACTTACATATATTTGCTTTCAAACTCCAGGTCCATACAGATTTTTACTGTAGGTGTGTATGATTCATTCTACACGGGAAACAAGTGAGTTATAAATGTTCAAGTGAACTCAAAATAAGCTTTTAAAATTCTTATTTATTCTCCCAGGTTTGGATTTCTCTCAAAGCATAACCAAAATGACATTCTGAACAAGACTAAGACATTCCTCATGTTTTCTACCTCTTCTTAATTTCACTATGAGGATGTATATTATAAAATGGTTTTAGCTTCATCTTCAGAGTAATTCTATTCAGAAAGAGCATTAATGAAGTGTCTGTCATCTTTATCAGTCATTGTTAATGCTTTTCCCACTCAGCTCTCCACCTGTCTGGCATTTCAATATCAGAGACATACTTTGTTCTTTAGAATACTGCTTGGATACCTTGCCATATGTTGTGTGCTTCAAATAGCAGAACTCTTACACCTTCCTCCTGAAACAGCATTTCAATAGATGACAGAAAGTCTCTTAAAGCTCCTAGAGTCCTGACAGCATCTTTTAATGAATCAAGGGCTCTGTATCACTGTCTACTGGACACTCAGACAGCTGACTGCATTAGCAGTGCAGTATTTGTCAGTAAGAAATCCCAAATATGCCTTGGATTTAAACAATAGCCCAGTAAAGGTGGATTTAAGACACAGCAGAAGAAATCCTTCTTTTTTTTTCACATGTATTTGTTAACTGGCTGCTCGACTGCAGTTCACTGCACAGATTTCAGCTCAGAGTGGAAATTCAAAATATCTCTGTCATAGTTGTCCTGAAAATGCCATTTCCTTTCCTTTAATGTTTCTTTATTTAGTCCCAGTGATTCTTCCAACAAGAATCTTTCTACAGGTGCAAACCTATCTCTGGAATGGAAATAAATGTGAAAATAATCTCTGGTATATATGGATGAACATAGTGCAGATATAATTTATAGCCTGTGTGTAATTTGGAAAGTTGTTTTACTTGGATATTAAGAAACACTGTGAGTATCTTCAGGGGCTGTGTGATGAATGTAAGTGGAAAACTGCATTTTCTAACTCTGGGCCTCAGAAATTCCAGCTTATAGCTGTTATGAGTGAGGCAGAAGATGAGCCAGAGCTTTGAGGTTGGGTTTTGGTTGTACATCACTGCACTGTCATCTTCCTCACTGGTACAGACAAGCCTTGGACCCACAGTGGTTCTGGCAGCTGAGGAAAACTGCAGAAAATACCTGAGAAACTGTTTAACAAATGCAAAAGAAAGGGTAGCAAAGGTGGGATCTGGAGAATTAATTCTTGAGAATGAATTTGAGCTGGGAGGGGCTTGAATTCGGTGTTGTAGGGAGAAAGGAGATAAAGTAAGAAGAAAAACCAGAGGAAAAAACTAGTCTCTGAAGAAGCAGGTGCTTCTAGTGGAGTATCAGAGCAGCAGCCTGGTCCTGGTGGGAGCTCTCACCAGGCTGGGGAATGAGCAAAGGGAAGGGCCAGGCTGGACTGAGAGTTTTCTGAAGCATTTGGTGGCCTCTGCTGGTGAATCCAAATGCTACATGGACATTTCCACCTTCGAATTCCTAAAACCTCTAGGTATTGAGAGGGTGAAGCTTAGAGAGCTTTAATATTCACAGCCCAGCCAGTGTGGGGTCCTGTAATAGTCGTTATTTCTCCTGTAATGCAAGGGTGGTGGTCTGCTGGGTTATGTCTTTAGGTCTAAGGGTTTTTCTTTCCCCAAATTGATGCCAGGGTTTGTACCTGGCCAGGTCGATGCATTCTCTCTTTCTGGGTGCTACACAGAAGGATCTTTGAATTATCACTGATCAATTTTGACAAACCCATGCTTAGCAGAAAATGCCACACTTTGTCCTGCTACATTTTTATGTCTTTTGGTGCTTCATGAAGATAGTGCTGCAAAAACTGAGTTCTGATTTTTTTTCCCTGAATCATTCTTTTATTGCACGAGCTTTACGTTTTGATAGCATGAATTTATTTTGTACTTCTTACTTGTGAATCCCTCCTAAGATTACTCCATATTCAGGTAGTTCCTTACATGGTCTATCATAATTTATTATCAATGAAGCAACAGTTAATGGATATTTAAGAGGAGGTTACTGCTTTTGCTCAAACTCTGCTAACCCTTTGTTTGCTCCTTCATCGCTAATTAATTTGCTATAACATCACAGAGATCTGTAATGAAACAGAAGTGCAGTCATAACATTTGAATTAAATAACAGGAGCTTAAATAAGCTGTTGATTTTTCCTCCTCTGATAGGGCTAACTTGCCATGAAGTAGTAGCTTTTGTTTTATTTTAAGAGAGCAAGGGCTTCTATGGGAACAGTATAACTGAAGGATTCTCCAAATGAATGAAGGCTGGGACATGACACAAACCCAAACTCAAGCTTGTTAACTCCAGGATCTACCCTGGCAGAACTGATTGAAGCCAGGGAGATTTCTAAGACATTTCCTTCAGCCTTTCCAGTGCTCAGACTTCAGAATTCACACCCTGTCAGCCCTAGTCACTGGGGTCTCAGGGAAGTCAGAGAGGTCAGGAGCTGCTTCCTCCTGTGCCAAAGAAAAGCTGGAGCTGATCATAAATAATTCTTTATAAAACATTCTGAAGTTTATGAACAGCATCCCAACCTAACAGTTTATTCTTACATGAAAATTTACCCATTTACTACCATCTCCATTTACACTTTAAAATACCTTTTCTTCTCATTCTTTGCATATAAACTTATCTCTGTGTTCTCAGAGCTCTCTCTATCATGCAAATGTTTATTCAATTGCCTGTATATTATATTAATATAGTTTGAGCTCACTCCTTTCTTTATGAAAATACTCGAGCCTAACTTCAAGCATTAACTTTTCAGAGCAGTGGAAGGAAGGGATGGGATAATAGGAGACTTGCCTTGAGTTTTCACTGAAAGCTGAACAGGAACATTGAGCCTCAGCCACTTCTTCAGAGGAGCTGCCTGGGTGTGTGGGAGCTCTGATGAACCAGTTAACAGGCTATTGTTTCAATTCCAATCGTTTGGATGTATAAGTTTGGTCTTGAGGTTGGCTACCACATGAGATAAAGGGAGAAAGGTCATCTTCCTTCTCAATCAGCACTGAAACTCTCCCTTCTATGAGGTTAGTAGGGAAACTCTTGCATAACCTGGGGACCTGTTTGGCATCCATTTCTAGATGCTGATTAAACAGCACCCTGGTGTCCTGGATACTAGCTTCACAAAGCATCTGTGACCTTTCTCTATCAGTACCTCTTTTCCTAGGACTCATCCCTTGTTTTGCCCCTTCATACCTAACACTGTTGTAGGAAATGAAGCTTCCTACCAGCCCTGCTGTGAGAAGAGGGTTGGAACAAACGAGTCCAGGTGTCTGCACAGCATGAGCCATTGTTTGAGGCTGTGTCTCCTGGAGATGAATTGCTAGTCAACAGCTTAAACAAGATCAAATTAATTTATTGTAATCTCCAGTCGTTTCGTAGGCTGCCATGTGGTCATTTCCTTGCTCAGCTCCTCCAGGTGCCTTGTGTTTTGTGTTCTCATGTCACTGGCCTCTCTGCAATATCCTAGTACCAGCAAAAGGCCTCCAATTAGGGCAGGTTCTCTGCTCTCAGTGCCTCCCCAGAAGGAAAGTCTTGTGAGTGTTTAATAAAGACATCTTTGGGCAGTCTCAAAAATTCCAGCTAACAATTACTGTGTCTGGCTACACCCAAAGCCCTGATAATGATGAGTTACATGACTGGAATACTGCAGCCAGGGGTACTTGCCCCTTGCCTTTGACCTTCCCACTCTGCCTGCAAGGCTCAACTAACCCTTCCCTGAGCCACAGCATCTTGGTAAAAGTAACACAAGAAAGCAGGGCTTGTTTTTTACACCCTAGTGAAATGAATTGACTCACTAGAGGATGGACCAGTCACTGGGGTCAGTGCAGATTCTTTGACTCTGGAGGATGAGCTGGAAGGCAGCAGTTTGGTTTAGCCAGCTGCAGAAATCTCACCCTAGCTGTCTCTCCTGTTTTGGCTGTGGTTCTGTCAAATCTGATGGCAGACCTGGGAACTGGAGGTATCTTATACAGTCTAAATTATTCTGCTATTAGTTTTTAAATCTTTTTTTTTTCCCCCAATCCACAGCCTGTGCCACATCTGGGAGTGATGGAGGCTTCTGTTACAACCAGCCCCATGTTCTAGCAATCAAACAGCTCTATTATTTCATGCAAGAAAAGCCTGGTAAGCTCTACAGAGCTGAATTTCTCCTTGTTTTTGCATTCTTCCATTGCTCCTTCTCAAGGGGCTGCGATAGAAAACAATGTTTAGCTCAATTTCCTCCGAAGCAAATGAAACCCAGCCTGTCACAGAAGAACAACTCAGTGCAAAACTGATAATAACGAGGATGGTCTGATGAGCAGAAGTCTCTCAATCACAACATGCTCCCCACAGGACAGAGTATTAACAGATCCTGCATTGTGAATTGTCTTGAGAAAAGGCTTCTGGCCAAAACATTGGCATTCACAAGCAGCTGCTGCACTCAGAGAATGTGGGTTTTAATTATCTCGGGTAAAACAATCAATTTGGAGTGCAAGGCTCCTGAATATTACTGATCACCTGGAAAATCACAATGAATGTCTGCTTTTCTTCTCAATCCCCCTCTCCACCCGCAGCTCGTTCCCTGGGCTGTAACAAATGCATTAGGTTTTGCTTAGCAAAGCAGCACTGCTGAGGAAAACCCATGAAATGAAACTCGAAAGCAAGTGGATTAGCTAAATTTAAAAAGATATACTCCTGCTAGTCCCTTACTCTTCATTCATTTCATGGAGATTTGCTACGCTGGCGTGTGACTCCAAATTAAACAAAATAGCCCCTCTCTGGGTATCGTGTCAGCTGAACCCCCACAGTTATTTCCTCTTCTTCCCTGTGATTTTTTAAAAGACCATCACAACACAACCCCTCAAATAGCTGCAGTCACACCCCCCAACACGAATTATGTACATACGTTGCCTTTTCCTCTCTTGTCTCCTGCTAGAAGCTGTGAACACCTATCTCCAAACTCCTGCTGTTGGATGCAAACTCCAGTGGATGCTCTGGGTAAAGGCAGGATGCTGCTGGCACAGCAACACCGGGTGGCAGCAGTGGGTTTCCAGCCAGCAAAGCGAGCCCTGATGAGGCTCTTGTCAGAAGTAATGAAGACATAGAAATTAATCTGGGTTTGATTTCCCGAGTCGAGTGCTTGGCATGTTATCTAACCCCAAATCTCTTCAGTTTGTCATTTGTCCGTGCCTCACAGTCCTAGATTCCTTCTTTTAACCTCACCTAACATTGTTGTTGCTGTAAGAGTGACAGGCTCGTTGAAGATTTAGGGTGAGGGAGGATGGATGGAGCACATATCATCTGCTGAGAATTTGGGATTGATGCCAGTGTTTTGTAGCTGGAGGAAAATTGGGCAGCGATTTCTCTTCAGGTCATGTTTGTCCTGCTCATTGTCCTGACTTAACGTGTCAGAGTTGTGACAAGTAAAACAGAAGAAACCCTTTCAGAAACATATTTTGCAATTACTGCAAACTTTGCTGGGCAGATGACAGAGCTGGGGAGAAAGCTGCCTGCTGACTGTGGTCTGCTGACAGGGGTTGTTCTTCATCTGACAAGTCCCTTCTGAGTGGGCATCACCTGGTACTTGGGAGCAGAGCCCTGGGCAAAGAGAATTTGTTGAGCAAATCCTTTCTTCTGGGGGAGATTATGAGGTTGGACTTCAAAGCCAACACGTTCTTACTTTGTCTGACATACATGTTGCCTGTTGCTCTGATAATTCCAAGGAGCAGTTGTTTTTTAGCAATAGGGAGACTGAAATATA
>NW_008595410.1:0-29557 GCF_000691845.1 Merops nubicus | reverse complement strand
GTGAAACAAGTGGGGTATGGAGGGTTTTGATAGCTCATACCTCATAATTTATCTTGTCATTGGCCTTAGCCTTTAGTGAGATGCCCTCACCACAAACTTGAGACACAATCCAGTAATTTGAATGTACTGATGGTTTACCATCAGCTACACCACAAGTACAAGTCCTGTGAAGGCTGGATGCGACCCCACATTTGAAAATTGATCCTGCATATCATGCCAAAAGATGTATTTCTATCCCTAAAAGAATTATATATTATGAATAATATTACAGGAGATATGACATACATGTTATATATGTATCAGCTATATAGCTGACAAGAAATGAGAAACAAGGCTCCTCCCTAGAGGCAATTTCAAACCTCATAAAACATGTTAGACTGTGCCAAAATGGGGCAAAAGGAGCTTAGAAGTGTCCTCTCTTTTCCACAGTGCTTTCTGCCCTCGTTGCCACTTTTAGCAGCAGGTCCTCACTGCTCCTCTGTGCCACCTCCATCCCACCACGCTGCTGCCTGCTTCAGGTACCACACCAACCTTCCCTTTTGTGCCCCCCAGCAGGTCCCCAAAGCATCCTCCAGCACCCCAGGCTGATGTCTGACCCAGTTTGTGCCACCAGATTTGGCCATCTCTCTCAGAATCTCCTTTCTTCTGAAGATTCCTCTGATTTTCCTTACTTGGGTTTTGCCCCTACAATGTTTCCCTGCCTTTTCCTACAGATGTTTTCTCCTCCTTGGTGCCAGTTACTCTGCACAGGTTTATGCAACACTGGTGCCAGGGTCAGTGCTGCTGTGAGAGGCAGGAGAAGGGTCAGAGCTGGAGGGAGGAGGAGGTGTGAAAGGACTGCTGGAGGGGAGAGAGGTTCTGTAGCAAGCCAAGCTTAAATCAATATAAACCACTGCAGAATCCACTCTAAATCTCCATCTTCTCACAACACCCTCAAGCACCTTGTGCAGTCCAAACTGCTGACTGAGCACTGGGGAAGTCAGACTGATCATCTGTAATGCATGTTTACACAAAAGTTATTTACACAGATGCAGAAGGCAGCAGCTCATTACAGAATTTTTCATCACGTGTCAAGGAGCAGAAGAAAATTTGGCTGCTACATAGCAGTTTCTAGTGGCTAGGGTATAACCCATTGACATTCAGCTGAAGCAGTCAGCTGGAGAAAGTTTGTGTTGAATATATTCTGCAGAGTAATTAGACTTCCTACAGTAAGCAGGGTTGTTAAATTGGGTGTTACTACTCATTACTTAAAGTAGATAACACTACATTGTTTTAAACACCCTGTCTTGTCTTCCCTAAAGAATGAGATGGTCTCCCCTGACTTCTTCCTCCCAGTCTCTCATGAAATATGCTTGTGTGTGTGTGTGTCCCTCAATCTGTTTGCACTTTTCCTCCCACAGCAATGCTCAGCAAGCCAAGAAGCAGCACTGAGGTTCTTCTGTTCCTCAGAGCCCACTCTGCCACTCTTGCTAGTTATTGGAAATTATGGGACTGGTCACCTCCCAGGCACTACTCAAAGGAGTAAGAGCAGCAGACATGTTGAGATAAGGGCAAGATATCACAGTTGTTATAAAAGTGACAGAGTCCTGCATAATTTACATGACTAACTTGGTTAGTTAAGGCAGAGAAAATAAAAACCAAAGTCCCTGGAGGAGCAGGGGTTTGTTGTAACCCCCAGACCTCATTATTTATCTCACTGGAGTGTGCAGGACCAGAGTGTGCCTTGAACACCAAACAAGATGAAGTTCACTGCTCCCCCTGTAAAACAGCTCCTGCTGTAGTATAATGCTATGTTAATGTGATTAGAATTTTCTCCATAATTAGAGTTTACATTCTGAACACCTCAAAGCATAAATGACACTGTTCTTGATACCGTGCAAATACATCTCACTTAAAGGTGCATTATTTGCAAGTCCCCGAGGAGCAATTGAGTCAAGGAAGCTAATTCTGAGCAGGATTAGTATATCCCAGGAGAAGCCATGTCACATTACAACTGATCTCTTAGTTTTTTTTAAAAAAAATGCAGTTTCTAGGTGCTGTATATGATCCTTTTTCTTACATTCCAGCTCTGGGATAGCAGTCACTAGGGAGGATTTTTAATCTCATGACTTTTATTAAAACACAAGAGCAGAAGCATAAACCATATTACTGCTGAAGGAAGCTGGTCTGAGAAGCTGTATTCCCACATGCCTCAGTAAGTGAATTACAAGTTAATCTATGTGCAAAAGAGTTTTAGTGATCTCTGTCTGCCTGCTGCAATTTCAGCTGTCCCTGGAAAAATGAACCAAACAACGCTACGAACACATATTTTTTTCCACCATCAAATATTTCTCATTTCTAGCCACAGTCCCTTGGCACCTCAGTAACTTCTTTTTCAGTCTCCAGTCATGCAGGCAACAGGAACAATTTCCAATGAGTGAGCACACTTGCCATGAAAACCTGCCAGCTAGTCAATGAACAAGCCACGACTCCATGACTGGTAGAAGAAATCTCCACATGACCTCTTTAATTTACAGCTTGACCAGAAGCTGCTCAACTAGAGAAGATATTAAAAGCAATCCAAGATTATCAACAGATTAAGGCAGGCACTCTGTGCAGCAGTTCTTGGTTTGGATGTTTATCATCATGCTAGTTTTTTTTCCAAAGTGGAGGTGTGATCTGAGGTCAAACTGACATCTTCTGGCAAACCTAATGCCCCAGAAATTGTGCAAAGACTAAGGTCTTGAATGCCTGTGTTGCTCATCAAGCTAATTGCTTGTCTCTAATCTCATATCAGAGACTGATCTGTCTCTGTCTGCATTTAGGTGTGTTGAAATGTGTAATTGTTTGAATACATGGATTTCTGTGACCCAGCTGGAGTTCTGGGAACAGAGAAAAAGATGGCTTTAAATGAGAAGTCAAGAAATATCAAGAATAATCAAAAAGCCAGGGACAGCCACTGAAGCTCAAGGACATCTCAGCTCCTGAGATTCTGAAACTAGGAATGTGGAGTGTCCTACACCAAGGTAAAAAACATCCCTCCAGAAATTTCCCTATCTATAACCTCTTGGAGATTTTCTGAGTTGTGTTTTGTCTTTGAGCATTTCTCCTCAAACTGAAATATGCTTCTCCATTCACTGGGAGCCAGCGTGCAGCAGCACCTCTGAACAGGTAAATGCCTGACTTGTGCTTGATTCTTTGAAAGATAGATTCCCAAATACCTTCAGAAACCTAGTCCTTCTACTGTCACATTTGGCAGAAGTCTAGAGAAGTTCTGTAAAGAATTATTCCATGCAGATGAAAATTTTTTTGTAAGAGACAGGAAAAAAACCACAGGGAATCCTTGAGGAAAATTGTGCAGGCCAATAAAATGAGAAGTGTAATAAGAAAACTCCCAAAAGTATTAATATTCCATAACTTAGGCAGACAAAACCAAAAAATAATTTGTTTAGCATTTTCCATCCATATATTCCAGTGGTTTTGCACCAAGACCTTCCCAAATATTTAAACATAAGAGCCTCAGAATTGCTCCTAGGCTTCCTTACAGCCCTCAGGGTCTGACAGAAATCTTTCAAAAAGTGTCATTCTGGAAGAAATAAAGAAAAAAAAAGCCCACAGAAAATGTGATGTGAAAAGTTTTACATTAAGAGGATAATAATTATGTTGAGTAATACTCACTGTGTGCTAGACACTTCACTAGATACTTCAGGAGGAGGAAAGCTTTTGCTGAAAGGAGCTCACAGCCTCCTAACTGCATATTCAACCTTCATGTCTTATTTATTTCCTTTGTTTTGAGTCTTACTGTGACTTTAAACATTTTCTCAGCATAGTTGGAGGTTTGGAGTTTGAAATATATAAATAGGCATTTGAACGATAAGGGTGCTTTTAGTCTAAAGGCTTTTATCTCAGACATTCAATAATAATCCCTCTATAAATAAATATCACAGTGCTAGATAGATACAAGCAATTTCATCTGAATGATTAACTTGGGGGCTTAGCTAATTAAACTTCCCTGGCCAAACTATGCCTTGCATGTATTCAGATTGGGAAAAAAAAAAGGAATAACAGGATAGAGCATAAATTTTGGTTCAAGATGGTATTAAAATACTTCAGGAAAATATTAAAATAATTTGGATCATGCTGTCTCCTTCTTCTAATCTAAGTCTTATGTCTTGTTCTACCTGTGTTCAGTTCTCCACATAATAACTGGGCCAGGGCACAGAGACCACACAGAGAGCTGTGTGCCACCACAGCAAGGGAGGAGAACCACAACTGGTCCCATCACAGACCCCTGAGGGACACCTCTTGTCATCCATTTGGACATTGAGCCGTTGACCACTACCCACTGGATGTGACCATCCAACCAATACCTCATCCACTGAACAGTCTGTCCATCAAACCCATATCTCTCCAATTTAGAGAGATGAATGTGCTGGAGGAATGTGTCAAAGTCCAGACAGATGACACCCATAGCTCCTCCCTTGCCCACTCATGTGGTCAGGAAAAATGGCAGCAAACAAAGAGATGAGCCCTTAAAGCTTTGCTAATTGTTCTTAATTTTCTCTTCCTATGTAAACCATTCAAGTATGAAAGGAAAGGTTTATTTTAAACTTTGTTTAAAACAAAATCCTTTGTTTCTGTAAGGAAGATCCAGGCAGCTGTCTTTTCAGTCTTCCCAGGCTGACCTCCCAGTTCCCCCCATGATCATGTGCTACCTGTTGGGGAGTGGCAGTTTCACAGGTCTGGTGTCAGAGCTCTAGTTTCTGGCCCACACGTGAGACAGGAGCCTAATAGTTGCTGTTCTTTGATTCATTTGAACTAACCACAGCTCTAGGAAATGTAGGTCTTTGAACGCAGGGGTTTGGATGCAGTCTTGCTTCCTTTAGGATGGTGAAGAGCTGGGGTTAAACCCCAGCCCTGGATGAGGGTTGGCATGTGGGTGATGCCCACAACCAGGTAACAAAGCCCCTCCTGATTGGTTTTCACCCAGGGACTGGTCATCCTTGGGTGGGGACTGATGAGGAGATCCCCACCAGGTGCCCCCACCTTCCACAGTAACCTGGAAGTGGGGCAAGAAGCCACCTCTATAAGAGCTGCCTCACCTTGCAGTAGGATTCTGGCTGTGGGAAGGGCTCCCGGGCTCTTCATGGCCAGTGGAGCTCCCAGGATGACAGGGACAGACCATGAAGCTGTCTCTGAGTCCCTGCTCTATCCCTGGCTGCTCCCATCTCCCATGGCTTGGCTCCTCACCTGGCTGCTCCCTTCTCCATGTCCACTGTGGTGGGTGAGTGCATGGACTTGTTCCTCCTCTGGTTGTCTGGCACTTTGGGTCTCTGGGGTGTGATGTGGGAGTGGAGGGAGGAGTTTGGCTGCTGGTCTGTTAATGATATCATTCTATATTGGGCAAGCAGTCAGCAGAAGAAATAATCCCTCTTTGAGAAACTATTTGATCCCCTTCTATTCCTTGGTCCAACAAACTGAACTCCAAAACACAACAGGAACATGAATCCACCTTGTATAAGGAGTGATTTCAAAGGTGGAAATGATCAAATAATTGTCAGATGGAGAAATAGATCATCTGGCAGTTAAGCAGTTAAGGAAAAAGAAATTCCTAGATACTGAGCATTAGGTCAGGTTTCAAAGGTGGAAATGATCAAATAATTATCAGATTGACAAATAGATCATCTGGCAGTTAAACAGATAAGGAAAAAGAAATTCCTAGACACTGAGCATTAGGTCAGGAGTGCTTGACAAACTTCTGTGATAGATGCAGCACCCTGGGCTTCCCCAAAATACCTTCTTAATTTTCAAGGCTAATGACACAATGGTTATAGAGAAATGGTACTCTTGGAACTTCTAACTAGAAACAAACTGGTGAATATTTAGGTTGACATAGTCCAGAATACTGGATACTATAGAATTTAACAGCATTAGAAAAAGCACAAAAAATACGTTGTCCAAGTTTCCTTGTGCAAACTAACTGGTGAATATTTAGGTTGACATAGTGCAGAATACTGGGTACTATAGAATTTAACAGCATAAGAAAAAGCACAAAAAAGATGTTGTCCAAGTTTCCTTGTGCAAACAAATGTCTGTTATAGAAATAATAAGATATGACTCCTTATAAGTTATTTATTTCAAGAAATTCCTCCGAAATTTACAATTTAAAGGATGAGAAAAAAGCCACAAATGTTAAAATACAAAACTATCAGATGAAAATATGCTGAAGAAGTGATGTGTTTTATCTGACATGTTTATTATAACTCAAAAGCAGAGGGTTGAAGAGTTAGGAGAGCACAAATTATACCTGCCAACATCATAAATGGTGCTCTCTAGCATTGTGTGTCTTTGTCACAGCATGACCCTGTTAATTTGGGCCAGGGTGCAATCTTAGAAGGTCAGTGTGTAGGCTGTAGGTTAGGGAAATTACCATGCTTATAGTAATATTTGCATATGTTTTCATATCATTTGCATGCTGTTGAATGAACCAGGTACTAGATATTTCCCAATTCAAAGTGTGTTCATGAAGGAATGTTTTATTTTTTGGCCCCCACTGAAAAAAGTGTCTCAGTGTTTAATTTCAGTGTGTTAAGATGACATCTGTGTTGCACAATATCAAACAATTCAATAGGAATAGATAAATGTTACAATAATAATATGCTTAACTGTTAATTTCATTGCTATTAACTGCTCAGATGTTGCCTATTATGCCAGGGAACATCTTGAAAACCAATTCTCTTCACTAACTTTAGGTTTTTGAAAGCTTACAATATACTTCTATGCTGACTCAGTGCCACTTCATGAAGAAAATGTGACTGCACTGGGAGCAGAGCTTGTGGGGTGTTATAAGAAACCAATAATTAATTGAATTCATAAGCTCAGCATAAAAGGAAAGATGTTGCATAGAATGAGTTGCACATTAACCTGTGTGTGCATGTGAGCAACTGGAAAAACACTTAAAATAAGTGGAAGATAAAGGGATACAGGGTGTAAGCTCTTGGTGTAAGTACTTAAAGGGAGTGTTTTCAAGCCCTACCACTGATTTCTAAATCCAGCACCAGCATACAGAATGTGTGTGGGTGAAAAAAAAAACATCAGAGACTGAGAAGCATAAAGCTGCTTTAAGCAGAAAATGATACTTGGGAGGATGTCCTTTCCTAAAAAAAGAGTCTCATGGTTTTAAGTTCCTCTACTTGTAGATTCCCTAGTGTTGTAGGAACTATTGAAGAAATTACACATGATTAAAGGGAAATAAATCTGCCAAGAACTCAGGAGTGCATGTGGATTTAGATCCAAGCTGTAAATTGGTGTTTTCTGCTTCGTTTTGGTAAGTTGACTTTGAGAACTCTTATTTTAAAAAATAGAATTCATTATTAAAGATATTGTGAATGCTAAAAATGTTTATATTACAGCATATTGTATGTAAAAAAGTTGCCTAGGAAACTTTTTTTTGAGAGTTTTTCTCGTTTCCAGGAAACAAGAAATACTCATTGAAATTAAAAAATCAGTTCACAGCCATCTAAATTTTGGTTTTATAAGAATTAAAAAAAAAAAACTACTCAGAATATGTTTTATTTTTAGGATTCTAGAATACTTCATCAGAGCAATCTCATTTCTCCAGCTGTGGTACTGTTATCCTCAGGTTTAGTCTGAGCATTCATTATCCAGCTGAAGGAAATGACTTCACTGATTTTTATTATACTTTATGGTGTCTTCAAGATTAATTTTGGCCCAATTTCCTAACGGAAGGAGGTGTGGCTTTCTATCTCTATGTATACACCTCTTCTGAGGTAGCTGAGGAGGGATGAAATACCCCCAGGGATAATTTCAGGGGATGGGAGTATGGACCCAAGGGAGGGCCCAGACTGAGCAGGTGCTGGAGCAGGCTCAGCACCCATCAAGAAGCTGGTTCTTGGTTCAGGGGCTTCTCCTTGCTCAGCAGGGAAGAGGAGGGTGTTGCCCCATGGCAGGGACCCTGTGAGGATCTGAGGTGCTGTGGGAGTGTATGGGACAACACTGGAAGCAGAAGAAAGGGATGATGTGTGTGCAGAAGAGACCTCCAGCTTGAAGCCACAGACCAGCACGTTTCTTGAGCTTGCACTGCAGCTCATGATATTGCTCCTCTGCTTTAATAGGCTCAGAGGAACTTGTATGGGATGTATTCACAGGTCAGGGGTTGGCAGCACACATTTAATCTTGTCTCCTGCCTCAAGGGATGCAGCCAGTGTGCAGGAAGACCATGAAACCTTCTCCTCCTTTCACCCCATGGCCAAATGCTCAGGCTGAGGAGGTAAAAAGAAAGCTTGGGAGCTGAGAAACACATTTACTTCCTTCTCCATCCTTACTAAGGCTGCCACAGTAATCCTGTGATAACCTCATGGTTCAGCTTTATTCAAACCCTTTCTTAGCCCACCTCACTCATCTGCTTTGTGCAGGTAGCTCAGGTGAAGACACTGCTCTACCTAGGAGCCTTTGCTAGTGCTTTGGGCATTGCAGGCTCCAGACTGACACTAATCCCCTTGGCGTGTTGAGTGTTTGTTTCTGAAGGGATAATGAGGCCAAAGAAGTGAATATATTCTAAAGGATTCACTGAGCTAGAAATGCCAGGAGTAATTCTGATTCTTTAGCCTTCTACTGTGAGGCCCAGCATGGGGCAGAGCCCCACTCCTGAGGGGTATTTCTAATGGACAAAACACACAAGAATCTGAAAAATATATTTGTCTCTGAGTGAAAGCAACTAACTTCCACCTCAGCCTTCTTTTGGGTGCACATTCTTTTGTAGGTGACCTCCCTAGGACTAAGTCTTCTCCTGGGTGACACATGGATTTAGTGACACTGCAGAAAAAATTCAGTAGCTCAGACTTTGGCCTCTGGTAGTCATTTATTTGTTCAGATAAATAGGGAAACACCAGAAATTCCCCATTTCCTTTAGGTCTGTAAGGCTGTTGGAGATGTTGGATGTGTGTTCCAGCAGGGACAGTTGTGGTCAGTTGTTTGGGAAGGATGGATAAGAGGAGGTGAATTGTTAGTGGTGCTTTTTTCAGTCAAAGGAAATCCCTCCTATTTCTAGCAATATTTTTCTGTGCCATGTTTTTGCTTAGAAATATAAAAAGCAATATTCTGGACCATAGTGAGATCTTGTTTGCAGTGATTTCATCAGTAGCACTTGTATAGAAATGAAGTATAAACTGGCAAATATCAAATGGTTCAACTTTCTTAAAGGGGAGCATGGGACATTTTTAAGCAGTGGAAGGAGAAAAGATCAAATTTTGTTGTCATACATCTCAGATTGAATATAATATTTTATATTTCTTGCTTAATGATTCATTATTATCCAGAATATAAGAAAACACAGTTCCAATTGGCTTGAAATACATTATTCTCCAAGTCATCCTTGTCCTAGGTAAACATGTGCCAAACTAAAATGAATGTCAGTGCATCTCCAGTGGCATCAGAGGAAATTTGAAAGCACCATCCCTGTGGAGAAGTTTGCTTGCTTTCTTTTTGTTAGCAACGAGCCTGTGCAGTCTAGCTTATTGAAACCTAGAAGAGCAGAAAGGTATTTCAAATCCCAGGCTCTCCATGAATGAGATGTGAAATGAATTTCACGTGGCTCAGCCCCCCTGGAGGCTTGTCACAATAGATAAGGTGAAGTAGAGAGATGCTGGGTTGGTTTGTGTGTGCTGCTGAGTAGCAGAGCTAATAACTGAATCAGAATTTCACTTCAGGACACAAGGCTGCTATATACTGTCCTTCTTTGATCTCTTCACCCATCACAGCAAACTAAAAAATATCATAAGGATGATTTCTAAATACATTCAGGAAGAAAAACAGTAAAACCTTATAAAAGACAATATTCCACCAGCAGCACCTATTATTAACTCCTTTAAAGGAAAAGGTGCCAGATGTATCTTTTATTTCTAGTACCACCAGCAGCAGCAAACACTAGTTCTGTGGCTGACCAAAACTTGCAGTTTAATATGAGAAAATGCCAGAAAATACCAGTTGGTCTGGTTATTTTCTCCTCCCTTTGCACTCAAAGTTGTCTCTAAAACATGTTGATTTTCTGTAATCCCAGGAGCAAATCTACCTGAGCTGCTGCTCCCTCAGATTCATTTGTCTGTTAATGCTGCTCCTGTGCAAATCAGGCACCATTCATCTGCCCCAAGGACCCTTTGAGAGGAAAAATAAACAAGTGCTTCCTCCTGTAATTTGAAGTTAAAAAAAAAAACCCTTGCACTTTTGTTTTCTGAGGTGTTTCCCTGGAGGAATTTTCCACATTATTCATTTTCTATAAATTCCAGGTGAATTATGGTCTGAAACCTTTCATTTTATATCTGTGATACATTGAGAAGTATTTTCAATGTATTTTTTTATTGAATATAGAACTTCCAACAAGTGGATTCTGGCATGATCACAATCTATGAATCACAATGTAGATACAAATAAAATTACTTTCCAAATCATTTGCATCCACTCAAGTTAATAGAATTGTAGTTGAACCTTTTTTGGTGAATGCTTCCTGAAGGAGGTAAAATGTGGATTCCTGGATTCTGCATAAAGGCACAATGACAGATTATTAAACACTGATTTTTTTAGGTAAAAGAAAATAATATATAATGAAAATCTTCCTTACTTCTAAGGGAAATGAGGTTTGAAATCATGTTCTGAAATCGGAATGCTCCAGTAAGTCATAATTAGAGATGAACAAATTGCTCAATATAATCAGCCTATTTTATTGACAAGAAGATGATGAAGTTCTAGTAGTTATTACTCACAAATGTCCTTCAGTATTACAATGTTCTTGTTACCACAGGCTGAGAATTCACATTTCAGAAGCAATCCTCAGAACTGTCTTAATTCTTGCTCCGTTAATCCCTATTTGTTTTCTGCTGTGTTAAAGGAGGAGGGTTTTTTGCTACTGTTTTTGAGTTTATTCTCAGATTTCGTTTTGCTTATTTCCACTGAATCAGAGAACAGGCAGATTTTTGCTTGCCAGCTCCTGAAGTCTTTGTTTCCCCAAGTCATAGGAGTTTTTTTTCTAGCACAAAAACACAATCCAGGCTCCCATACTCGTTTCCTGTATAACTTAATAACTTTAATGGACTGCTTTTTTTGGTAATTAACTGCTGCGTGGGGAATTTGCACATATCTCAGCTGACAAACACAATTTCTGCAGTGTTCCATTTTAACTGTGCATAAAAATACCCAAAGACCTTGTCAGTGACCATTGCAGGGGAGGCTTTTGTCTGTGGCTATACAAAGAGGATTTTAATGCACAAGAAGTTGGCTATAAAGTTGCTGCTTTATTTCTTTTTGATTACTTAGGGTCTGCAGAGTAGACATACAGCTTGGTGGCAGGAGAGTCTTTCTCTGTTGGCCATTTATTCATTTTCATACTTTCTAAGTGTGGCCATTGCATCTTTTTTCTGCACCTATCAATGGTCCATCACGTGGAGAGCCCCAGAAAACTGTTCTGTGAATCCCACAGATTTTTATTGTCCCCAAAATAGTGCTGTTCATAATGGAGGAACCCTAAGGTTGAAGCACAGTGTTGCTCCATTTTATTCAAGGAGTAGTCCCACCCTGTGGGAAGTGCCAGGCTTCTGTTAGGAAGCAGGATGATTAAACTCTGTGATGAGGATTTGGCCCTTTATTTTAAATAAGTAACTTTTTTCACGTATTATCAATGGTCTTGGCTTCATAAGCCACAACTATGCAAGCTGATTTTTCACTAATGAAGTAGTTACTGGGAAGTGCCAGGCTTCTGTTAGGAAGCAGGATGATTAAACTCTGTGATGAGGATTTGGCCCTTTGTTTTAAATAAGTAACTTTTTTTTCACATATTAATGGTCTTTGCTTCATAAGCCACAACTATGGAAGCTGATTTTTCACTAATGCAGTAGTTACATTGAAATTAGCTCACCAATAACTTGTCACCTCTCTGGGGCCAATCTGTAAATGATCATTAACAATATGCACAGGAGCAGGTAGGCACATAAGTAAATAAACCAAGACCCTTTTGGAAAACAAAATGATTCTGTGTTCTAAAAATTCTGTTTCTCTACCTAAAAGTTGAGAGATGAATATTATTGAGCAATGAAGTGAGGAGAACAAGTAGTCAGGATTAGTTGTCATCCTTGGGCTCAGCTTTCTCGATGACCTTGGAGATGTGATTCTGAAGCTCCTGTTTTTCCAAATCCAGCCTTTTTTTGTGCTCACAGTGGTGCTAAGGACTGAATTCTTGCAATTAATGAGTTACTGCCACAGTGTACACCTGCTAATGGGGAAGATATAAGATACAAGCAAACATGCAGTAGCTTGGATGCCTAACAACTTGGAAAGCAGACATTCATTTGTCAAGTTCTTCATGGACAGTAGCTGAAACCCTTGTTAGCCACACTTTGTTCTCTAATGTAACTACTCTTGGTTAATTGCTGCTTTCTTAAGTAGAATTCTTCAATTCACAGCTCAACTTGAATTGTGGTTTTTTGTTGGTTTAGGTTGGGTTTTCTTTGCTGTATATTTTGTGCCAACGAGCCTGTCATCAGTGTCTTCCTTTCCCATCTCCAGCACAGAGTCCAAGGTTACTGGGGTAGCATTTGTGGCAACAGAAAGGCCTGAACTAATGTGAGGGCTACAAAGCATTTTACCTTGCCAAGAGTGAGTTAGAAAGGTCTGGCCTTTAAATCAGGCGTGTGGTGGTAATCTAGAGGATGCCTGCTGTGCAGGATGTCCTGAGGGTCATGAGATCAATTCAGCTTTGCTCAGCCATGTCGACAGCAACTATCTGAAGATGCTGACATGGCTCAGCTTGATAGGCTGAAGAAATTTAACTGCTTTGATAAGCTTAAAGGGGGAATCCAGGCAAGAATAGAAAACAAAACAAGATGCTGCTTGGAAACTTGACTGCACGCTGTAGCAACCAGTTGATGAGTGACAACACAACTAGTGCAAATTACTTTTCCTCCAGAAAAAAAAATTAACAAGCCCTGTATTAAAAAATAGGTTGCTCTCCACAATCTTTCCTGCTCTATCTGGTGCTTGGCAATGAGACCAACAAAACCAATTACATTGCTGTCAGTGTTATGGGGCTGAGAGCTTCAGAAGTAGATAGAGGGCTTCTAAAATCCTTTTGGTGGAGGAAATAAAGCAGTGATTTACTGCAAAAAAAATAGTTGATAGAGCTTCAGGGTAAAACTGGAAGCCCACTTAAGTCAGTGCAAGGGTTTTAATGCTAAGATCTTTGATGAATTGGTTTTAAATCCCTTATTGCATGCCCACAGTTCAAGGCTGCTCTTAAGTGTTTTAGAGACTGTATTAGTTTGTCCATCTATTGATTTGTTTTCTAGATGAAAGCTAATTACTTTCTGAGCAACTTATAAATACAATATTGCTTTTTAAATTACTTTTGTCTACTTTACTGCCTTAAACCCTCCTAAATTTGCCATCAGCCATCCACCACACAATGCACACACAGAGGCATAATTTGGCATCTGCCATGAGCAGTTATGGGGACTAACCCTGTCCAGAATGTTTCATCACTGTTTTCACCAAATCTTCTAGGTTTTGTGGTCTGCAAAGAAGCAGGAGCAGTGTTTGATAAGACCTTTGTAAGACCTGACCCTTATTCCTTATCTGACAGAATATGGTACATGAAGGGATGATAACCAAAAGTAGGTTGCTGAGATTCACAAAATTCCTGATTAAGTGGAAAACAAATATATTTAATCAGCTGCTAAATTAAAGAATAATTGAGGGTTTGAGGGGGTGGGATTGAGAAAACAGTATGGAGAAGAGCTAGGAGTGGCTCAAGGAAGTAATTTTTAGGGAGCTACAGGTAAGGTCAAGAAGGTGTAACCTGACTTGGAATAAGTAGAACAGAACTGTAGTCAATACAATACCTTCTGGAGAGCAAAGTGATGAAAACTTGAGATTTTAGGACTGGACTGAACAAAATTACATGAAAAAAAAAATTGTATTGGCAGAGATTCAGGGATACATGTTAACCTATTTCAAATAGGTCTAGGGTGTGAAAATCTTTGAGTCTAGCAGCCCCAAATAACTGAAAATGGATAAAAAAAATAATCAGAAATGTAAGGCAAAATGATAGATTGGAACCAAAATGCATGGGATCACACAGTGCTCTATTTTGTTCAGTATTATGTCTCCAGAAGCAGCCAAATCACTGACATTTCAGTTATGATAAGATGTCATTAGTCATGCTGGTGGATAATTTTGGAGAGCGGTTGTTTTTCTGATAGAAGAATTTCATGCAGTGTTTTTTTTTTTATACCAAACTATCAGACTAAATTCAGAAGTCATGGTGAATACATTCAGCCTATTCAGGTAGGGTTGATGTAAAGGTTAGGAGGCTTGTTTGGTTGGATTTTTTTTGCTTGGAGAAGACTGCTTATTGCCTTCTTTCAATGGGCATCGTTCCAGGAGGGAATGCAAAGATTAGTCCTAATTAAATTTGATAAATCTTATTTTTTTGACTCTTTTTTTCTACTAGAAACTTTGAAGGGCAGGTGCTGTTGTCCCCCATGAAATGATTCATGTCTTGTTGCCTTCAGTCTAAAAGTTACAAGGGTAAGTGCTATATTGGAGCAAGATCATGTACATGGATACATACACAATAGTAAAGCCTTGGCATTCCCACAACTGAGGGATTTAAGATGAAAGTAGAATCTAAAATGCAGAAATTAATGTGGAAATGTGGATAGCAACTTATTTAAACATGCATCAAAAGTACAAGATGCAAACCTGCTGTCTGGGTTTTATTATTAAGGGATTTTACTTGGGACCCTGGAGATGTGCAACAGGAATTCCTACTTCTGAGAAGAATTTAATTTGAAACATAACACAGGTTTCCTTGTCTTGATTTGTGAGATTCTATAGTGGCATAAATGCATCTACAGCCATGAAAATTTATAAAAGTAACTGTTGGGAGCAATGGGCACCAATCACACCAACATGCTTTATTTTTTACTAATCCTTTAGACAATCCTGGTTGATTTTCCCAGTTCTGTGTGTTGGTAGGGCTCATTTATCACTTCTCACTGTAGTAGATCTCCAATACTACAACAATGACACTTCCCATTAATAGGACATTATTAATATTAGGATTTTTTGGAATTTTTTTCACTTTATTTAACCGTTGATGGGTTAAATAAATTTAGTGGGAACCTACCTTAGTCTTCTTTTCACATTATTTAACCAAGATGAAGAGATTTCTGTAACTCTTGTTTTTTAAATCTGCCAACCTTTTTTCTCTAAGTCGAGATTTTATTTTTAATTTACCATTTTCTAGATTCCTGATTTGCTATAGAACCAAATCAATGGTGTGCTTTCAGAAATAAGTCCAACTTGATGCTGAACTTTGCTTAGATTCTACCTCTCCTCCCAAGTTCTGTCACTGTTTGAATGGATGACTTTAGAGTGTCTTGAGCTTTCTAGTGCAGCAATTGTCTTTTTGGATGATGCAGGATGCCTCCAAAGGCTGTGAAACTGCCATTTAAACAGGCAGCAGCTCCCTGGGTACCCACAGGCACCAAAGAGCTTTCTGAAACCTCTGGTTGTTGCGTGTCAGATAATATATCCAGGAGAAAAACAACATGAAAAGATTGCTTAAATGATCAAAACAGAAACTATGAATAATGACAGGACACTGAGAATTTCTGAGAGTTGTACCAGTAACAAAGCACATTTCTCAGTTCTGCTCAAACACAGCCTGTCAGGAAAACAAAGCAAGTCCAAGCCCAGAAGCACAGAGAAGTCTTCTTTCTCCTGGTTTTCATCCTTTGCCTGCTGCTTTGAAGAGTGAGTTGCATAATGGTTTGAATGAACTGTTAGCATTTTAATGATTTAAGAAGTCATCTGTGTGGGAGAGGTATGCTAGAAGCTAGAGAAGGTTTTTTTTTTAAATCAAACAGGAAAGACAGGAATCATCTACAGGCAAACCTATAAAGGACAATTGAAGTGGAGGAATTCAAACTCTGTGTGGAGACCACTTGACTCATTTACTTGCCTGTGGGTTTGAAGAACCACATTGAATCTAACCTGAAGAACTCCATTGGATCTAATTATGTTTAGAGTCTTTGCATTCATATCTCTTTCTTTAACAGAATATAACTTGTTTTTATTGTACCCATCCATCTGCTTTGCAGTTGATTTAATATCCATTTACTTTTGCTAATTTTAGAAGCTGTATGGTAAAGCTTTTTTTTCTAAAGAGGAATGATAAGCCACAACTTTGACTTCTGGGATACCAAGAGCCACCTTTAATTGACAATCAGGAGTCAGTTTGAGGGGATAAAAAAGGTATTTTATGCTTCTAACAAAAAAGAAATTAGAAAAAATCTGTGACTAAATGGCTTGGCACTAGTACTGGCACAAGAAGGTTCAAGAGCTGTCTAGGTGAATTTCCATTTCTGTGGGATTCCAGGATTTTCCTTCCTTTGCAATCCCTGGAAATGAAGTTTGAAAGTTTATCTCATTCAGACTCAAACACCATATTACTGAACGAGACCACAGAATGTTAAGGGTTAGAAGGAACCTCAAAAGATCATCTAGTCCAACCCCTCTGCCAGAGCAGGACCACCTAGAGCAAGTCAGATGCAGAAGACATGTATATTTTCCAAAGCTTTGGTATCCCTTTTATTTTGGACAATTCCAACACAGATTTAAGCAGCCAGTTTCAGGTTAAACTCATTCCTGGAGCTTCTCCAGAAGGTAAAAGATAGTGGAGAAATATTTCCCATAAGAGTTAGTGTAATAGCAGGGAGGATGCACAGAGGGACTTGGAAATGCACATTTAGATGCACAAGGAGAGGATGTGTGACTCTGAGGACAGGAAAGCAGGAGCAGCTGGAGAAAACACTGGTTTCTGGGCAACTGGCTTTTCAGAGCAGGTCACTGTCATGAAAGATCTCAGCTGATTCACCTTCAAGACCAAACCCAGCAGAAATATTTCAGGATGAGCATTCCTGATGTCTCTAGCTGCATGTCCATAGCTGTCATCATCATCTTCAGATTAACCATGGGTAATTAAGGGTGAAAAGTAGAATAGTGGGGTAATGATGATGGTTAATAAAGCACTCTTTGCTATTGTATTTGCATGGCAAAAAACTAACAATAGCTGGACACACATGGCTCCTGTGAAGCTCTTTAGAGAGTGACCTGACTTGTCCAGTCATTGGGTTCAGGAAAGCATCTCAGGTGCAGGTTTCATGGGAGGTTTCAAGAGTCTTGTAGGAGTTGTTTTTGGACATGGGTTTGAAGAGCAGGTTAGTGTGAGTATTGTAGGGACACAAAGGGATGCATGTGAGCAGTGTCATCAGAAGTATGAGGGGTAAGGCACTGGAATTTGGGGGAGAACTTAGGTACAAAAAGAAAATACATTCATTTTGTGATATACTTCTGGGTTGCTACTATGTTGAGCATCCATATCTGATACTAAAAGAGTTGTCCTGCCATTTAATTTAAAAATTGCATAGAAGGCCAGAGAGGTTCTTTGACTCTTGCTGTTTCTCCCTAAATGGTCTTTTTGGAGCTACAAGAGGAGTACAGAGGTATTTAACTCCTTACAACTCATGTATGTCTTAACCCTTCCATCACAGGCTATTGTAACTAAGGTCAAACTGCCTTTCTTACAATGAGAATTAAAAACAGTCATGAACTCCTTCCATCTCCTCTCTGCTGAGCAACCTTGCACAGCTCCACAGGCTCAGTGGGGTCATATTTCCCAGGCTGGAAGGGGAAGCTTGGTACACACAGACTTTCTGCCAGTGAGCTAATTTTGCTGGTCACTTCAGAGAAAATGTTGTCTCAAGGCACTATTTTGGTTTCCAGGTCCTCTTGGGAGGTAAAATTAGGGACCTTTGGTTTTTACTCTTGTTTCTAAGCAACTCTTTTGTCCATAAAACATCTCAGTACTTCACAGGCTCTCAGGTCTGAGAGCTAAAAAGCTATTTTTAGCATCATTATACATAAAATAAACTAAGAAAAAAAAACAGAGGTTTATTGAAGAACTGCAATGGAAATTTAGGGAAGAAATCCAGATTTTCATGATTGCAACACATTGCCCTAGCACAGAGCCCTTTTTTTTCCCCTTAGAAGTCATCCCTGGCTGTATATTGTGACATCAAAATGTGGATTGTTGAGAGCTAAAGTAATCAGTATACAATGGAGATGCTGTGAACTTTGGGAGGATTTCTGGTCATTGGGACATCAGGACTCTGCTTGCAATTTAGCTGTAAGCAGGGATGGAAGACTCTGTTTTCCATCTTTATGAATAACCAGCATTTCAGTGGCATTTTGTTGTCTAATTATACTTTGAGCCCCACAAATTAAATGTTAAAAAGGGATGGTACTGTTGTCCAAAATGATTTTTAATCTTGTGGGTTTAGCAGGACAAATTTTTTACCTTTTACTTAGAAACTTTTGATATGCAAGACCTGGGGCTCTGGAGAGAAGAAAATAAGACCCCAATTAAGGGCCAAACCCACCCATTCTACTTGTCTGCTGTTGTAGGAGTCAGCTCCTTGTTTGTCCTGGCACATGGCTGCTTGTAAAATTGATGACAAAATATGAGACAGAGGCCCATAATTCTGGTTTGGACTATTTTTCACCTTTCCCCTTGGTCACAACAGGGTTTTTTTTTGATGAACAGAAGAGGCAATGACTCATACAGGGCAAATGAATAATAGACTGTGCTGTCAACCTTTTGGTATGTCTGCCAGAGAGGAAAGTCAGCTTTTCTTTACCTCCAGCAAGTCAAGGAGCCTCAAAGGTTTTACATCTACACAAACACACCCATCATGTCTAGAGAAGGAGATATAGAGCAGTTTGCTGCTTTCCCCCAACCACCTTGATTTAATTTTCCTTATTTTCCAGCTGCTTGGGGAGAATTTTCTCTTTTCTTCTTCACAAGACTCCAGAGTGCTCCCACATATCTCTCTGTGAGTGATCCAGGCCAGTAAGAGAAATTAAATTTGAAGGTGGAGAACTAACCTTCAGGCAATACCCACCACATGTGGTGGTGACTCTGTGTAGCTGCCACCTCCTGTGTAGAATGAAGGGATGAGGAAGGACTCATCCTCTCCAGAGCCCATCACTAGACACAGTGGGAGCCAATGTGCTCTTTCTTATTTGGAATGTCATGTAATCATCAAGATTTTAAGAAACCTCTTTATTTCAGCTGTCCCAGTTTATTCCAAACTTTCCCAAGCACTTAGCTGTGCAGTCAAAATTGAATCATTTCCACCAAGCTTTTTTATTTTGCCAAATCCTAGGGATAGGAATGTGCCATCACAGTTTTCCCAGCCAGTTCTCTTCCCTGATGGTGTTTCTGCTCTTTCAAAAGCAACGTGACACGAGTCCTGAAAGCTATTGCTGGGGATGGAGTCACTGAGAAACATCATTTGTGTGGAAGAGGTGAGCTGGGGGTGCTGTAATTAATTTATTCTGCTCTTAGCAGTGTGTGGTTTGTTTTTCTTCCTGTTTCACTGGTAGCTGGAGTGCCTAGTACTGGAACTTTATAGCTGCTCATTTTAGAAAGGAGTGGGGATCTGTGAAGCTAACCACAGTGCCAGCTTGAGAGAGCTGGAGATTGCCTCAGATCTTTTTCTTTTTGCAAGACAAGATCCATCACCAGCTACTCTTAAATCTCTAAGCAGGAAAATTTGCAGCAACATTGTTTAGCCTGTAGCCAGAAGAAGCTTAGGCTCTCACAGCTCTAATTTAATTTTGCCCTAACGTGCTTATCCCTGTCTGGCTCCTCGATACATCTCTGGCTGCTTCAAGTCTGTACATTTTTCTTCAATGGTGAACACAGGTGCCCAATGAAAACCTTTCTAAACAGAGCACAGAAAAGTGCTGTTGTTGAGATGGGTCTTTATTTACTGATGGAAGTGACTTGGGTGAAATAAGAATGTGCCTGAATTTTCATTCAGCTACCTTCATTGCAAGTACTTAATTCTGAACCTGCCTTCAGGCACAGAGGAAGTCCTGCTGGAGTCTGGCTCGTTTGAGATCTGTGTTTCCCATTCAATCTTGCAGAATATCATGAATTTCTTTATGCTGCTTTTTCATTTCTCCTTTATATGAAAGCTCTGAACCGATTTGTTTCC
Source organism: Merops nubicus (assembly GCF_000691845.1). Taxonomy (NCBI): domain Eukaryota; kingdom Metazoa; phylum Chordata; class Aves; order Coraciiformes; family Meropidae; genus Merops; species Merops nubicus. The sequence continues at coordinate 9,446 of NW_008595410.1, read as the reverse complement.
TTATGTCACTCCATCCAACCTAAACTCTTTCCTTTAGCTTTCTATATAACTGATAACCTTCCCAATGACCTCAGCCATGTACCTCTTTTTCTTGTTGGGTTATTTAGGCTTTGAGAAAGATGTGAGTCTGCTGTCATCTAGTAGTGTCACTTCAGATGAGCTCTTATGCTGAAAGTCATCCTGGAGAACTGTTTAACTGACCTGAGCTTCTGCAAGTAGGAGCCTAAAAGGTTTTACACACACTCCCCCATCCCCAGAACAAGAGAGAAAGAAATGTAAAGCAGCTTAACTTGTGTTTCATAAAGAGTTACCTAAGCAAACAAATGCTGGAGCCTATTGAAAGGATTTTTACTTAGGTTTTCAAAGTCAAATACTTTCAAGAAAGATCTGGCTAGAGTTATATCACAGTCCTCAATTGCCTGATCCTATGTGTAATATATTAACTATAACCCAAGACCTCTGCTCTGCTTCATGAATGAGCAGACTGTGTTCAGGGAATTAGGCAGGGACAACTGCTGAGACCAGCTCTGATCTGTAAGATGCTTGCTGATGTGTGGGAGAAGGTGCTGGCAGCTCTTGAGGAAGAAGGGGACTGCAACAACACCATCGTGTGGCTTTGGGTGCTCCCTTGGAGAGCCAGGGTCTAACTCAGGCTCCAGAGTGATAAGGAGCAGATCACACCATGCTTCCCACAACCATCCAAAATGTAGAGTCCACATTCTGGGTGCAGTCAGTGGTGACTGACTGCTCCAGAGCCAGATGTCTGAAGGCATGAATCCTCAGTGTGTGTTTTTTCACTTCCTGGGTGCACAAATTTAGCCTCTGAAACTATTCCTGGCCCTAGCTGAAAACTTTTGGGAGCTGTTGTCTGAATGCATGACGTGCTACATGAAGCTAAATTCTGTGAGTAATCAGACTTGGATGTGTCTTGGAATCAGCAGAGACAATTCCACATCAGAACAATTTCACATTCACCCCCACACACAACCTCTCCTGGAGGCTACAGAGGTTAAAGCCTTGCTTCTTGTATCTGATAGAAGTGAGCTCCACAGGAAAGCTTGTGCTGAAACACATCTCTACTGAGGACAACTGAGCAGCATGCAGTAAATGACACATGGGACCATGTACTGGGCAATATTAAAAAGCAATATCTTTTTATTTGCATGAAAAAGACCATGCAGCAGGAGTTTACAACAGAGGGAGAGACTCTCCAGCAGTGGCAAGACTCTTTGCCCTCTTTCTGATGTAGAAGTGGTGATGGCATCATTCACAGGACATATAGGGGTTGGGTAGGATGACAACTAGAGGGATAAAGACCTCGTTGGCTAATGGACCACACAAGGTAGGCTCTAAGAGATTTGCTCTACTGGTGTACCTGTAACTATTAGATTACTGGGTGGTGGGCTACCCTAACACATCCCCTTGTCTCTGTCAGTGTTGTTGGAGTGTTCTCATGAAGTTTGCAGACCACACCAGGTCATCAGAGACTCAAGATACACTTGAGGGCAGAGATGCCATCCACAGGAACATAAACAGGCTGGCAGAAATCAGCAAGGAGAAATGCAAAGCTCTGCACCCATAAAGGAAGAACCCTGTGCTCTGCATAGCCTAGGGATTGACTCCTGGGGAGCATCCCTTCAGGAAAGGACCTGGGGGACAGCAGGCTGAGCATGAGCCAGCAGTGTGCAGCAAAGAAGGCCAAAAAATCCTGGGTTTTATTACCACAGGCAGTAGATCAGGGATTATCTGTCGACAAGAGCCAATGGGGATAAGTGGAATCATCTCCTGAGACTGGATTTAAGGAAAACTTATTTACACAGAGGATAAGCAGACAGTGGAACAAGTTGCCCAGAGAGGTTGAGAGCAACCACATCTTGTCTTAGAGCTGACCCTGCTTCCAGATGGATGGAAGACATCCAGAGGCTCCTTCTAATCTGATTTATCCCATCAATTTATGCTGTGACACAAGGCATGCTGGAGTAGCATGTATGTGAGCAAATAAACAAAAACTCACTGAAAAATGGGCATAAACCAGAATATTGACTAACTTCTCATTCACTGGCAGCACCAGTGCTCTGCTCTGAGGAAGGCCCATGTCCTGTGAGAAGGAACAGCACTCAGCTATCTAATTACTGGGTAATAATGAATATTACCAAACAAACAAAATTTTGCATTCACAGGTAGCCTGAATTCCATTATTTCCTGCCTTTGAGAAGCTTGACTTTTCAGCTTTAACATCCTTTTAACACAGTTTTCATGTCATGCTCTACAAACACCAGATTTTACACTGAAAATGTGTTCAGATGTTTGTTTTATCACGGTGCTAAAGGTTTCTCCTTGACAGATTGTTGCAGAGATATGGTTTGTCTCCTTTGCACTTCATCATGCATGAAGCATAAACGAGGTGAAGGGTGTTTCATTTCAAAGTCTAGGAAGGATGATCTTACTGGCTGTGGCCCTGGCTGAGCACATTAAGATGTGATGCACTCTGTTGGTTCAAGTGGCAGGCTTGTAAGTCCCAGGAGATAAATGCCCACGATTTTGCATCTTCATGTTGGTCTCTGCCAACTGATCCTCTGTCAGACCAACAAATCAATGTGTCTGTATTCGTGTTCACATCAATTATCTTTTCTATTATGAGCTAAGTTCCAAAAATCTCTGTCCACACACAACTCTCACTGACATCATCAGGAGCTCTCCAGGCTGCAGGATTTCATAACTGTTAAAACCAGGGAACATTTCAATAAAATACAGCTCTGTGTTTAAACTCAGAAGGTCTCTCAGTACACTAGTGAGAAATTTAGCTGGCTTATATCTCTTCTACACTTCTGCAAAGTCTTTGTTGCTGGTGACCTCTGCTTATCTTGGCTCAACGTGTGCCTGGAGCTGGTGTAACACCTTCCTCTGCCTTCCAAAATTGCTGATATTGGTTCAAGTGGCACATAACAGGGAAAACCTTCTTTGTATTGCTTTTATCTTATTTGTTTTCAGTTGCTAAGATTCTCAAAATCATAGTATCACAAAAATTGCAGTGCATCCTTCTTATCCAATACCTGCTACTGCCAAGGTCAGGGGAAGGAAGGACAAGAAGAAGAGGGACCAAAGGTGGAATTTAAGAACTAAGTTGCATTTTTTTCAGATCTAATTAATACCCATCCCCTTCTCACTTTAGAATATTTTAAAATACAGCATGTACTCTTTAAAGCTGGGACCAGTGGCTGTGGAGGTGTAAGTGCTGCAGTGATGTGAATATACACTCTACTGGTTCTTAGCTGCTAGGAAGAAGTGAACCAGCCTTTTCCAGCCCTAAAAATGAGCCTTTGTGGCTTGAACAGAAGGACTGCAATTGGAAGCTGGTGAATGTGGATGTCATATGATCTAGGGATCAAGAAAACAATAGGATTTAAAAAGTCAGTATATGACAGGTAACATATGGACACTTTGGTCGTCCTACTTAGGAGACAGAAATTAAACTGGGATTTAGTAATGTTAGTTTTAAGACACAAGCAATTTATTATAAAAGCTTTGTAGCTGGGTAACAGATTATATTTTGGGAATTAAACGTTTTCCTGACTTGTTCTGTGCACAAGCCACATTATTGGTTTGATTTGCTCAGAAGTGTAGATGTTCTGCTGCTTATCCCTGTTGAATGGCATGTCTCGTTTAGTACTTAAATACCCTGCATGCATGCAAAATTGATAACAACAGGGTTCATAAGCTGCTCAGAATGCAAAAATACCCATTTTTCATGTTCAAATGCCAACTGGAATCCAAAAAGATGCATTTTATAGATGACAGATGCACTCTGATTTTACTGAAGCACCGAAGGTCTCATGCTTTCAATAATTTGGCATCCTTTCTGGAGTAGATACAAAACAGATCAAAGGATCAAAGATATCAAATATCTCAGAGCACTGAAATCCCATTGTGTAGTTTCCAGTGCTGTAAATACTCTCTTGAGGTACATAGATATCCTGTAAAAGAAGTTGTTTGCCTTGACTTGAGCTCAGTTGACATAACTGCTTTAGTTGAGAGGTAGGAGTTAGAAAAGCTATTAGTACAAAGCTTATTTCTTCTGAGAGTTCTTGTAATGATTTTTAAATGTCCTTGGATTGTTAGATATTTTACAGAGCTGCAATATACATAACACAACCTTCTGTAGTGAGTGAGAAAGGACTTTTTTCAGTATTAGACCTAAAAGCACCTTCAGAGCTTCCTTGTAAGATTATTTATTCTATTGTTAGTGTTTCTGGCTGTCTGTTGTATGTCACTGGGGATTTGTGGTGAAGGAATAAAGGAAAAAACCTCTGAATACAGGTGGTGTATTTGGTTTTCTTCAGCAACAGGAAAGCTCAGGTAAATTCAGGCAGTGCAGCACACCCAGCACCACTCTGGAGCCCTTAAAGTAGGGCAGGATCCCACCCCATTAGATAGCCCCCTCCTGCCAAATCTAAACAGCAAGATTTCATGGAGAAACAAGAAAATCTGAGCTGAGCAAATGGGTGAAAGAGCCTGTGAATCATGTTTCATTGGTTTATTTTGCTTTATAAAGCAAAGTTCCTTAATTTGAAAATAAAGCAGAGCTGAACGAAACACATTTATACAAAATAACTCCAGATCCCCCTCCTATGTTGACTGGCAAGGGTAGGGACAGAGTGGAAAGCACAATCTGAACAGTTAAAAAGGGATAAGAGGTCTTCTGTGTTGTCCTCCCCACCAGATAAAGTCAGAGGATCAAAACCATGGATGGTTGGATCAATCTAGATCACAGTTCTGTCACATCAGAACCTTGCTGTGGATGTTAAATTCTGCATCCTCCATCTGGCACTACTCACACGTACTGCCCAGGAATAAATGAGTCTTAAATGTGTTGTTTTCACTCCAGTACTACTGGAAAGTGGAAGGATTTTTTCTGACAGAAAAAAAAGGTCAGAAGTTGTGTGGAAATATGGCAGACTTTAAATGTGGGACTCGACTCAATCTGGACCAGAAGTATCAAATTCACTCCATTTCTATTTCACATCATGGGCTGAACTTGCAGATTGTAGATCCCTTGTTACTTTAGGGTGTTTTTTCCTAAGATCTTTTAAAAACAAAGTACAAAAGCCACAGGGTTTATTGGTGAATTTGCTGTGCAAACCCCTCTGCTGTGCAAGAGGTCAAGCGAGATGAGCACAACGGTTCTTTTGGGCTCCAGAATCAATAACTCTTTGGAATTACTGCAAAGACTTGGTGTACTACTGCCAAGTCTTCAAAAGCAAAAAAAAAAAATCTATTTTCTGTGTCCTTAGACTCACCCTGTCCACTTTGAAATTATACTGCTCATTGATAGAATTAATACAAGTGGCAGCTTCCAATTTAATTGATGCAGCACTTTTTCAGGGTAGAAAAATACAACCCTTTGTAGTAACTGATTTGTAACAAGTGAATAAAGGGTAATTATGTTGCTTGCTGTTCATTATATTAGACAATCCATTTAAGCTCCTGCTCCACAGATGTTTAAGTCTATACAGATGCTTGGCAGCAGACTGAGGCAATATTTACTGCATATCTGCAATGAGCAGGGACCCAAGTCACTAAATCTCCAAAATGTGGTAAGAGATCATAGAGACTGTCTAAAATTGTCCAGAATTACATAAATACTTTGCCACGGAGTTGCACACGAGTTATTTAGTCCTCCTGTGTGCCTCAGAGTAGGTGCAGTTCCACTTTGGTTAGTTTTAAACACACATCAACTGTTTGAAGGGCAGGTATAGAAAAGAAAGGAGGCAATAGAAAAGAAAATTTGTATTTTTAAAGTTTAGTTTCATCTGTAAGGGCAGATACAGAAAAGAAAGGAGGCAATAGAAAAGAAAATTTGTATTTTTAAAGTTTAGTTTCATCTGTGTTCAAAGCAAGGCTGTGTACAACGAGCTGTGGAAAGCAAATAATGTCTCAGCTGATAATATCTACAGGAAATAAAACCCTGCAGAAATCTCCACTTGCTGTCAAAACCAGCCCAAGAATTATACACGTGGCTCATAGAGCTCAGAAGAAAGAGCCAGAGTGTGCTAAACTGGCTTTTGACAGCACTGGCCCCTTGCAGAATAGAGAAGATAAGTTGGTGGTGGCTTTTTTCTTCATTTCACTGAATTCCCTTCCTTTTGTTCAGTGACTATTTAACTGGGAAAACCAGCTGGGAGTTGAAAAAGCAGAGAGGCTGATACTCCTCAAACCTCTCCAAAAAACTGGGAGGTGAAAAGGAGGAGATCTACAACCACTTTTGAAAGTGTAGTGAGATTGCAGCCAGAAAGAGCTACTGCTGTTCAATTCACTTGCAGATATTGTTCCCCTCCTTTAAAAAGTCAGCGAGTTTTAAATAGGAAGTTATTTTCCTCCATTAAAAAAATTCTCAGTACATTTCAGGTAGTTTTTTCTCTCCTTTGGTGGATGCTAACAGAGTTCCAGTTGCTGTCCAGCTTCATCCAAATGACAAGTAAAAAAGGAGCTAGCATGTGGTAAGTAATCAGAGGTTTCCATTTATGATATGATAGAAATTCTGGAGACAGAGGACAAGAATAAATACTGTTTATTAAGTCCCTCCATCAGGAGGGTTCCAGTTGTGATCTGCAGGGTTTCTGCAGTCTCCCAGGGCAGCTCCTCTGGCTCCTGCTGTCTTTCCTAGACTCTGGAATAGATTTCCCAGGGAGATTGTGGATGCCCACTCCCTGGAGGTGTTTAAGGCCAGGCTGGATGAGTCCTTGAGCAACCTAATCTAGCTAAGAGGCATCTCTGCCCAGGGAGGTTGGATTAGATGATCTCTCAACATTTCCTTTGGAAAAATGCAAACCAAACTAAAACTGACCTTTTGCTGATTCAAAAGTGTGTAGGAATTACAGCACATTGCTAAATAACTCTGTCAGTATTCAGAAGTTATCTGTACCCTCACGTTTAGGTCAGCAAATTCCTAAGCAGAGAACAAATTAATTCCAAATCCCTGTTTTCCTTTAGGGGACGTGTGTGTGTGTGTGTGTGTGTGTGTGTGTGTGAAGAGGTTCATTAGGAGCTCATGTTAATTTTAGCACATTTGAATGAAAATTTAGATTCTTGTGGCCCAAGTGCCAGGCATTAAAGTGGAATGAGACATGTTGATTAAAAGGAATCAAGACGAGGAGGAAAGAAGACTATTGCTTTTCCAGAGGTGCAAATTGCAAGCCAGACCAGGGCCAGAAGCTGCTTGTTTCATAACCTTCAGCTACCCAAGTTCTTTGGGGAAAACTGGCAGATTACTACAGCTCTGCTAATGCTTTGGACTTCTCTGGTTTTATTCATTACAAGCTGCTTCTTCTCCCTATTAAAGAGGTTTCTTAAATTTCAAGAGCAAAGGAGTAGTATGATTATATTAACAGTACTTCTTGTGTAATACACTGAATTGTTTTTGGGGTGAACTCCCCAAAAGTGTGCCAGTACTATTTGAATTGCTCTGGTTTCCTTTCCAAACTATTTGGCAAATTTTGCTGATGTACTCGAGCTTTTATATTCCAATGAAAAGTGTTTGCTCCCCCCACTGAAAATAGGTGCAGATTTCTCCTGGGAGGGAGAGAATCTAAGAAGACTTGATAGCATGAGAATTATACCATTCAGCTGCCATTATTCTGATCAGATATGATCTACAACATCCTGATTTCTTTTTAAGCCCTATTTAAGAGTTCTTTAATTGACATATTTTAATCCAGAATTTCAGCTGCTCATTACAAACACAGAAAAAGGTATCAAGTGAGTCATGGATTGCCTCAGTGAATGAACTGACATTGCATTATTTCAAGAACATCAAGTTATTAAATTTTAGAAAAAATGGGGAGTAAAAATCAATATTCAGTACTTGAGAACTTTAATATCTGAATTTTATGAAAGGATTTGCAATTCTTGCACTAAGGAATGGAAGGACTTGCTGTATAGAAATGTTTGCCCAGTTTTTGCAAGCCAAATAATAGAGTGGTAGATGCAATTACTGCCTGAGATGATTAGAGCAAAGGGGTCATCTTTGTGTGGCATGGCATCACTGGGATTTAATGCAGTGCAGTGAATGGAAGGGTTAGCAGGTCCTGTCCCATTGCCACCTGGTTCTTTGTCTTCTCCTAACCCAAACTAGCTGCTCCAAGATCAGTTCCTCAGATGAAATTGCAAGTACACACGGTGTTTACCAGCTCATGGCCATGCCAAGGGTGATGGTGGGTGGGAGCAAATATCAGAATGCCTGTGGCCTGTTGCTGTACAGCCCCATTGGAGGACCTAGGGATGTTCCCATGGGGGTGGAGGTCCAGAGGACATGAGATAAATCATTGCCATGGAAGGCAAAGGGAGCAGCTTGTCATCTGTGGTGAGAGAGGCAACACCAGGACTACCCATGGATACCTGACACAATCCATCTGTGCAGCAGATGGAGTTAAACCAGGATCCACACCTCCTACCTCATCACCAAGGTGCCACCAACCCATCACCTTGCTGGGGGAGGAAGAGAGGGCAGCTCTGGGAGAGCACCACCATCAGTCTCATCATCCATCTGTGTCTGCAGGCATTTATCTAGTAGAGGATAAAGTTTAGGGTGGCTATAAACCCCCACCTGGAGCTAAATGGCAGAGAATCTGTAGAAAGCTGGAAGCTCTTTGTGGAACTGTGCCCCACACGTACAAATTGAAATTCTCTTTCCAGCTGCATCTGCTTTTTGTGGCAAGAAAGTGCAATTTCTGTCGATGGCTCTGTTATGACCTCGTTAGAAAAAGGGGCATTATGTAAGTAGGATGTGCCATAGTCAGTCATTAATCCCAGCACTTGCTAAAAAATGACCAACATTGACAAGGGAATGAACAACTTCAAAAAAATTACACTTAGATGGTGGAGGCCTTAGAATGCAACAACTAATAGTCCTTCCAAAAGCCATATGATGGAATAATTCTCTCAAATCTGTCACACAGTCATCTGGCCAGGTTTCTTAGCATAAAATACAGCACAATTACAGATATTTATCCCTCAAATCAAGATCGTTGCCTTTAGGATTTCCCCCCAGCTATAGATGTAATTATTTTGCTTATATGAACATTTCTTGCTGAATATTATTTTTCTCACACTACAACTATTTAAAGTCTCGTGGTGAGATTTAATCTTCTCTTTAAAATAATTCAAGGGGGATAAAAATTACTTTTAAATAAGTTTTTAGTTTTGATTTGCTTCTGAGGCATAGACAAAAAAATGGTTTAGGGAAAAAAACATGCTCTAAAAGTTGCACCTGCCTGGGAGATGAAGGGATTTTAAATAAAAGAGGAAACACTGTTCTGAATTCAGCACATTCCTGAGAACATCAAACGAAGGAAAATACATTTCCTGAATTTTCTTGAAGTTTTCAGCCCTTTCATTCAGAAATATTACTTCTTTCTAAAAATAATTATAAATAAATGTGTATACACACA
>NW_008595409.1:16744-112674 GCF_000691845.1 Merops nubicus | reverse complement strand
ATTTAATCTAAATCTCCCCTATTCCAGCCTGAACCCATCATCCCTCATAGTATCACCACAAGCCCTTGTGAAATGGCTGTCCCCATCTTACAAGCCCTATTTAAATACTGGAAGGCCACAATCAGGTCTCCCTGGAGCCTTCTCCTCTCCAGGCTGCCCAAGCCCAGCTCTCTCCTGCTGGCCTCCCAGCAGAGGGGTTCCACCCTCGGGTCACTGCTGGGGCTCCTCCTTCCCCGCTCCAGCAGGTCCCTGTCTCTGCTGTGCTGAGGACTCCAGAGCTGCCCCAGCACTGCAGGGGGGGTCTGCCCAGAGGGGCAGGATCCCCTCCCTGCCCTGCTGCCCACGCTGCTGGGGGTGCAGCTCAGGCTGCTGTTTGTTTCTGGGCTGCGGGTGCATATTGCTGGCTCCTGGCCAGCTTTTCACCACCCAATCCCCCTAAGTCCTTTTCTGCAGGGATGCTCTCCATCCCCTCACCTTGCACTTGGCCTTGTTGAACCTCATGAGGTTCAAATAGACCCACTTCTCAAGCCTGCCCAGGTCCCTTTGGATGGATCCCATCCTTCAGGTGTGTCCACAATCTGACTAGAGGTGGCCCTGGGCAAACTGCTGCAGGCAATCCCCTTAGACTAGAGGGTCTCTAGTGATCCCCACCAACCTCAACTACCCTACAGAAGCGTTCCCCACACAACTACCAGCACTGACTGCATGCCATTACAGGAGTGATCAGAGCTGTGCCTCTGTGGGGGACTGACTTCTTTCACCCAGCTCCAAAGGCAGATTGAATCAAGCAGCAATTCAATGACAAGTGCATGCTGCAATCTAAATCCATCTCTACCTCCTTCCAAATTCCCTCTCAACTCTGCAGCTGTTTCAGGCTCCATAGTTCAAATAAAACTATGTTCAATGAACTCCTGTGCTCCAGCCCAGCTCTGAGCCAGCCAAGGATCTTAAAGGTCTTTTCCAATGTAAATGATTCTATCTCCACTACCGGCCTTAGGTGAAGACGTGAAGCAATCAAAAAAGATGAGCCATGAGCCACGTTGTTGTGAGCAACATCTTTACAGGGTACTTTCCAGAGAGGACAGCACGCAGCAGGTAACACCTTTCAGCCCGTTCTTGTTATGGAATGGCAATTCCCCATGGAGAGGGCTCCCCATTTAAAAAAAAAATAACTGGAGACCTCCTGTGGGAGGTTGTTTATGCAGGCCAGGCTGGGTGGGAGAGCCAGTTGCTCCACTAGTTTTAACTGCTCCTACACCAGAGGCAGCACCTCGGCTCAAGCAGCCCCTCTGTGGGTGCAGCCGTCCCCTCCACCCCTCAACAGTGTGAGGGTGCATGGAGCTTTTGGATGACTGGAACCCTTGGGCAGCTGTCACCACCTGCCTGCTCCAGCTTCTGCTCCTGGGTCCCACCAGTCCAATCTATCCGGGAATCCTATGGCTTCTTTCTTCGGAGGAATCCAAGAATTAAACTGCATGCAGTTTAGTAATAGCAATTAAAAGTGATTTGGGTGCAGCCCCAGCAGCTGGCTCGATGCAGAGCGCATCACGAAGCGGAGGTGGCAGCAGTTAAATCTTACTTTTTCCTGAGAGAGGGGAATATTAAGAGGCCAGTGGCAAGCAGGAGCTGGAAACAGAACAGGCTTTGATTTCTAACTTCAATTTACAAAAATCTCCTGTTACAAACAGTCTGGGCTCGCCAGAGCCTGGTGCCACCCCGCAGCAGCGGTGCTCGCCTGCAGCTGGCGGTGGGGCTGAGCCAGGGAAAGCGGGTGCTCCTCCTGGACCCCGCTAGGGCTTGGGCACGGTGAAGTCCCAGGCTGTCTCCTGGGCACATTTCCACATTGCCCTCATGAGCCGCGTGAAGCCCATGTCCTTGGGCTTCTCCAGGCCTCGCATCAGGCGCTGCTTCATTATGGCAACAAACTCCTTGTTGCTCAGCTCGCCGTTCCCTGCGAGGAGAAGAAAAACCAAAATATTAAAACCACTAAAACCCACCAACAACCTCCTTTCTGCTTGCACTGCTTTAATGGAGCAGCAGCTACAAGTGTCATTTGTTGCAGAGACTGAAATCACACGTGGCTTCAAGTTTTCAAAATGTCCTGCTGTGCAAGAGATGACTACAGTATTTAAATCCCAACCCTACGGACACTGTCCTGTGTAGCCTAGCACAAATACGTCTTAGAATCATTCTGGTTGGAAAAGAACTTTCAGATCATTGATTCCAAACGCTGACCCAGCACTGCCAGGTCACCACTAACCCATGTCCCTCAGCACCACATCTCCACAGCTTTGAAACCCCTCCAGGGATGGAGACTCCACCACTGCCCTGGGCAGCTTGGGCCAGGCCTGGACAACCCTTGCAGGGAAGACATTTTTGCTCATATCCAACCTAAACTTCTGCTGGCACAACTTGAGGCCATTTCCTCTTGTCCTGTCACTTGTTCCTTGGGAAAAGAGACTGACCCCCGCCTGGCTCCAATCTCCTGGCAGGGAGTTGTTGAGAGACAGAAGGTCTCTCCTGAGCCTCCTTTTCTTCAGGCTCAACAACCCCAAGTCTCTCAGCCATCTCTCACTAGACTTGTGCTCTATCCCCTTCCCCAGCTTTGTTGCCCTTCTCTGGATATGCTTTAGCCCCTCAAGGTCCTTCTTGGAGTGAGGGGCCCAAAAGCAACCCCAGTCTTTCAGGGCTTGGAGCACTGGAGCTTGAAGACAGAAAATGAAATGCAAAGCAAATGCCCATGTACCCACAGGAAACTTGCTGCTTTAAGTTATTTAAGGAATTATGGGAGCAGAGGGTAACAGAGCACAGATTTTTTCTTAATGGAGTAGAAAGGAAGATTCATTAATCTAGTGAGGTTATTGAGCATTATGTTAACTAATTTTATGTTAAAAATAAGACTAGTAAATTTGGGCAAATTTTATTCTGTAGTGGCTTAACTGCCACTCAATTAAAACTTGTGGGATTTTTGTTTACTGCAGTGTTTGATCCGAGGGGACAGCAGCATGACCCAGAGCCTGACTGCTGTGTGCTGAGGGGCTGCTGCCCGTTGTCCATTTTGCTCCCCTGCCTATGGCACACAGCTCACAGCACTGAATTTAGCTTCTGGGGAGCAGCACAGGGAAGCAACCCACCTCTGGGCACAGAAGAAATAGGAAGGACATCAAGAAACAAACCTGTCAGTGCCATCGATTCCCCAGACTGAAGGAGAGACAATCTCTCTGGTTGATATGGGGAACCACATCATTATATTTCATGAATGAGTTTCTTCACATGAGAGTTTTATTTTTCCTGCCTTACATCCAAATGCAAATCTGGGCAGTGAAATTCCAGCAAAGTTTCAAGGGGAGAGTAAAATTCCCTCCTGTGCTGCAGGTTTTTGATGCGCGCGTGATAATCAGGGAAGGTTTTGATTGGGTATTAGGAAGATTTTCTTCACTGAGAGAGTGGTTAGGCACTGGAATGGGCTGCCCAGGGAGGTGGTGGAGTCATCCCGGGAGGTGTTCAAAAAACGAGGAGCTGTGGCACTTAAGGCTATGGTGTAGTGGTTAGGGAGATGTTGGGAGGAAGGTTGTACCTGATGATCCTAGAGGTCCTTTCCAACCATAGTGATTCTATGAGTCTAATGTCTATAAACACTGATGGAGTGAAAACACACACACACAAAAAGTCTGCACCTGCTTTTCCACTTGATTCCCTCCTCACAGGGACTCCTCTGGCACAGTTTTTCCCCCCTATGGTTTGCTGTGAGAATATTTAGCAGATCCTCCTAAGAGAGGAGGCAAATGGAGAATATTTGCCTATGCTTTGATTCACTCATCTCCAGCCTGACATCTGGCTTGAGCATCATATCAGAGAGTGACACCAAAGCACAGAGAAAAATAAAACAAGAGATGCAACCTTAGAAAGGTGCAAAGAAGCAGGTGGGGCTGAAACCAAGAGGAACAATAAGGAATAAAATTATTAAATTTTTTTTTATCTTGGAGATTAGTAGAGAAAAGGAGGCTCAGGAGAGAACTTCTCACTCTTGACAGCTCCCTGAAGGGAGGTTGGAGCCAGGTGGGGATTGCTCTTTTCTCCCAGGGAACAACTGATAGGACATGAGGAAATGGCTTCAAGTTGTGCCAGGGGAGGTTAAGGTTGGACATGAGGAAAAATGTCTTCCCCAGAAGGGTTGTCAAGGCCTGTCCCAGGCTGCTCAGGTCAGTGGTGGAATCCCCATCCCTGGAGGGCTTTCAAAGCCATGGAGATATGGTGCTGAGGGATGTGGTTAAGTGATGCCCTGGCAGAGCTGGGTTAACAGCTGGACTCTATGATCTTAAGTGTCTCTTTCAGCCAAAATGATTCTATGATTCTATGGTCTCAGAAGCTGGGTACCAACAGATACCCTTCCTAGAAGGGCAGAGGCATCCGTACAGATGCACAGTCAAGGAGTGGACAGCAGCAGGGCAAAAAGAACCAAGGTGATGGCAAGCTTCTATTTCTTCCCCCACATTGAATCTCATCTAGCCTGGCCAAGAGGAATGGGGCAATCCTGGGGTCACTTACCGTCGCAGTCAAAGAGTGCAAACACCACATCACACACGTGGTCAGAGAGCTCCACCTTGGCCACCGTCCTGGCCACCTGCTGCATCGTCACTGCAAGGGAGGGAGGGCACAAGGTTAGTGGGATATCATGAGCTGCCAAGCACAGTGAACACAGGCAGGAGTGAAAGATTCTTGTTCCTCCACAGAAAACTGCCTTAACAAAAATGCGTCACGTTCAAAGAGGCTTGAAATAAGCTTTGTCCCCAGCCCATTCCACCTATGCCTCCTACCAGGCTCCTCCAAGCCTTTGCCTTCCTACTGCAACCCCCCCAGAGTATGGAGACGCTGCTGGGGAGCACCAACACGCCGACACCTGTGTGTTCAAGATAAACATTAAAAACACTGAGATGAGGTGTTTGTTTTTCCCCTGCTTTGGTTACAAAATTGGAAGAGGTGTCAACACTACTGCAAACACCAGGTGAGAAACCTCTCCTGATGGGCTTGAGTGACAGGGAAGCTCCTTCTGACAGTGCTACAAAGACGATACTCTGTAAACCAACCATTGCAACAAGCTGGGAATAATAAACAACAGTCTTTCTGTTCAGCAACCTAGGGTCAATAGCAGAACATGTGACAGGAGCAACCAGTTGAGTTAACCTTGCAATAAAATAGTGGTAACAAATTATTTAATTCCACCCCTCCCTGAAACTGACAGTGTGCTCATCAGCAAAGAAGTGAGTGGTGGTTTTATTCACGCCTCTAGAAAAGAGCAATCTGTGGAGCTATCAATCTGGCAGGGTTAATGCAGACAATTTTGCTGCATAAAGGGAAGAATTAAAATAAACCCTCACTGGGCTGGTTTATCTCTTTCTTTACATATATTTGTGTCTGGTCTGTCTGGCTGCGTCTAGTCTCCCTTTGCTGGCTGCTAATGGAAGGAAGGAGGGGAGGTTAAGAGCAGCTCAGTTGTCACTGTTTGTCAGGGCTTAAACACCTTGCTCCCTTCCAGATACTTGATAAAATGGAAGGGCTTTTCTAAGTTAAATAAAAACTTCCCTAGAAAGCCTGACCTGAGGAAACCCTGTCTAGAGAGACTTTGCACTGTAGCAGTGAGCCCACAGCAACTGGGATGAACATTTAGCTGTGGAACTCCCCTTCAGCAAGGCAAACGAGAGAAGTGGTGTGACACAAAATCAGATTGAAACCAAAAAAAGCATTTGCTGTCGTCCACTGCATGCTTCTGGGACTTTCAGGCACTCTGGTTCCTTTGCAGAGCCATTGGCCCTTTGGAAATTTTGAAGAGTTGTGTGTTAGAAAGGAAAATATAAGCACCCAGTCTAGACCCTAAATGGACTAATTAGAAACGGCATAAAGTGTTTCTAATAAGATTTTTTTTTTTCCCCCATGAATGTTCAGATTATTGGTTCCTTCTACCTTATTTCTGGTCCCCTGAATGAGGTTTGGGGTTTTCATGGAGCAAACCACAACCACCATCATGTGCCTGTCTCCTATAAGCCCCCTCCTTTTACTAAATAATGCAGGCAAAAACTGAAATTAAACAGAAAGTGGATTAATATATATACAATCTCAAGTAGGCAACCTGCTGTCTCCATGTAATTATTCTTTTTGAGTTAAGTAACAAGTTATAGGGCAAAAGGAAGTGGCCCAAGGTTGCACCAGGGGAGGTTAAGGTTGGACATGAGGAAAAATATCTTCCCCAAATGGTTGTCAAGGCCTGGCCCCAGCTGCCCAGGGCAGTGGTGGAGTCCCCATCCTTGGAGGGCTTTCAAAGCCATGAAGATGTGGTGCTGAGTGGCTTGGTTTAGTGGTTTCCTGGCAGTGCTGGGTTAACAGTTGGACTTAATGATCTTAAAGGTCATTTCCAACCCAAACCATTCTACAATTCTATGTGATTCTACGTAGCCTGCAGTTATTACTCTATATTTCAGTTCTATCACCATAAGTCAGGAAACAGCCGGTGCTCCTGTGCATGTCCTGCTGGCAGCCAGAGCCCCAGAGCCTGATTAGGGGAGGGCAGAGATAACAATCATTAAAGAAAAGTTGAAATAATTTTGTTCACCAGTCTTACGTCCAAACCTTGCCAACTGAGCTGTGGGGAGACCACACGTCTCTCCGAGCCCACCCTTACCAACCAGGCTGCAGGATACATCATGCCATCGTACCCAGGAAAACCTGGATAGCAAAGGAAAAGGAGGAATTAATGGTTTAAGTGCAAGGACAGACACCAGGTCCACATATCACAGAATCTCAGCATGGTAGGGGTTGGAAGGGACCTCTGGAGATCATCTCATCCAACTTCCCTGCTCCAGCAGGGTCACCCAGAGCAGGGTGGCCAGGGTCGTGTGCAGGTGTGTTTGGAATCTCTCCAGAGAAAGGGACCCCACAACCTCTCTAGGCAGCCTGGTCCAGGGCTCTGCCACCTCGACAGGGAAGAAGTTTTTCCTTTCAGCTCTCTCCTTCTGAGCATGCAGAAATTAGCCAGTGAGATGCAGCACTATGGAATGAATGAACCACAACACCAGCGAGCGGGTGCATTAGGTGGCAGCAGCCCTCCAACAATGGCTTTAACAGTCCAGCACTTAATTAGCTCACACCGACATCAAACGCTCCCAAATTAAATGACAAAGCTGCCGTCAGCTTTTCCCCTTGAACTGACAGGGAGGGGTTGATGGCCAGCATCATGCACACCCCAAAACACAGGAGAGGATGCCTATAAATTGCACAGCTATAACGCAGTATTTATAGGTCCTTTTAGATCAAATGTTGGAGCTGAAGAGTGGATGGCACAAGTCCTTTTGACCAAGATAAACACCCCACCTCAGGAGGTTATATATGCTTTTGGAAAAGGTGCCTTCCTGCTCCCCAATTACAAGACGCTCATTCCCTAAACACAGGCCTGGCTCCAGCCACCTGCAAAACATGCTGTAACTGCCACTGCCACGTGCTGCTGGGAGACTTTAGTTAGGTGTAAAGCTCAAGAAAAAAAAAGGTTAGGTAAAAGAAAGACTTCAGACAAACTCATTTCTGAGCTTATTTTTTCCCCAGAAAGTCCTTCTCCTGGGGAGGCACTTCAAAACATCTCAACTTTGGCAGTGGCAGAGGTTTTGAGCACTGTGAGCCATCTCTAACCCAAGACCCAGTGCTTCAGACAGCAAAAGCAAATCTGTATTTTCTCAGAGAGCAATACTGAATTTCATTTAACTCATTTTCAGGGTAAATCTTCTTTAAAAGTGCTCAAGCAAAGTTTGATACCATCCTTTCCACCTGGTGCCCCGGGGACCCTACTGAAGAAGTTATTTACTATAGCCTCATAAGGAAAAAAAAATTTGATAATTATTTTTTTAATTGTAAGTCATGTTTTTTCTGCTGAGTTTTCACCCCTCTCCTTCCATCTCTACAGGGTGTTGGCTGTTCCCTCCCCTCCCTTTTGACATATGCTTGTTTATTTTTCACAGCCACAGTTTTACCAGCTGTAATATGTATTTACGGCCATCCGTTACTTGGATTCCTCTTGGATTAATCCAGCTGCACCAGTGCTTGTCATGTTCTTGCTTGATGCAAAAACTCTGGAAAAACATTATTTCACAGGGGCTATGTGACTGTGCTGTGCTCAGTAATTATTTTGTTGGGTTTTAACAAAGTTAAAAGGTTTTAAGGACCCTTCTGGATGGATCCCGTTCCTCAGGTGTGTCCACCATCTGACTAGAGGTGGCTCTGGGCAAGCTGCTGCAGGCAATCCCCTTAGACTAGAGGGTCTCTAGAGATCCCCACCAACCTCAACTACCCTACAGAAGCGTTCCCCACACAACTACCAGCACTGACTGCATGCCATTACAGGAGTGATCAGAGCTGTGCCTCTATGGGGGACCAACTTCTTTCACCCAGCTCCAAAGGCAGATTGAATCAAGCAGCAATTCAATGACAAGTGCATGCTGCAATCTAAATCCATCTCTACCTCCTTCCAAATTCCCTCTCAACTCTGCAGCCATTTCAAGCTACATACTTCAAATAAAACTATGTTCTATGAGCTCCTCCTGTGCTCCAGCCCAGCTCTGAGCTAGTCAAGGCACTGGCACAAGCAGTGGGCTCAGCCACCTCCTGTCGCTTTGGTCCCTCTCTGTGCCTTGCCCTAAAACACAAAGGATTTACACCACGGCTCTCTGCCAGCACCAGCAGAATGGCTGCTTGGAAAGTCTGGCTGCAGAAGGTGCCAAAAAAAAAGTGTCATTCACATCCTCGCCTTGAAAGGGGAATAAGCAATGAATTTGGCTCCTGCCCTGCTGCCAGCTTAAGCCCAGGCTGGGAAAGTTTTCTCAGAAATGCTTATGATTTAAGAGAATGACAGCTATTATGTTTCTGGTAAAATGAAAGATGGACTAATAAATAGTCTGTGTGTTATTCTATGCGTCATTAAAATACAGGTTTATGATCCATTTTAGAAGAGGCTACTTTAATTCAACACAGAAAACAGGTTGTCAAGCTATGGCTGTTTCGTGCCATCCATTTGTTTTCCTCTTAAATTTTAAATAGACCTCCTAAAATTATAATAATGATTGCTGCATTGGGTTAGTAGCAATTTATTTGATACACAAACTGTCTTCTTCCTCCACTTCATATGATGAGTAATTTTTACATTTGTTTTTTTCTTAATAAGCAACCCTTTGAAAGCTTGACTTTTGGAGAGGACACCCCATTTATTGCTTATTCAATTTGTGGGTGCAGTACCCAGAGTCAGAGTGTATGCATGTGGAATCAGGGAGGGCACGGACCATTGAAGCTTTGGAGCACACAGATGCCTGCTGCAAAACCCAGGGGTATCCCTGCAGCTTACTTTGCACCTTTGTGAGGACCACAGCAAAACACAGCTCCCTTCACACCTCCCGCCCAGAGCACCTCTGGGTTGAGCAGCACAGAAGGACACGAGGGGTGATTTGTATTGGCCACTAGACACGTGCAGAGAGGGACTCTGCAGGATAACCCTCCTCTTCTGCCCAAGGAAATCCCTCCTGACAGCCAGGACCTGGGGACAGCTGAGCCTGCAAGTGGTTCTCAAGACAAAGGTTTACTTACTCCAGGGTTTACTTACTCCAGCCAAATACCCCCAGCTCAGCTGCTGTGGCTCCAGCACAAGCTCTTTGATTGCACATAATTAAACAGCAATCACACTGATTTACCAACTGCATGTGGACCTAAATACTCCACAAGTACATAGTCCATGATAGGGCATTTGCTAATTTGCTGTAGACACCGAGTTAATTGGATTTGCTGGGCTACTACCTCCCTGTGGGACGCTGCAGCAGTAGCAGCACAGCTGTACTTCATATTTTCACTTTGAAGTGAAAGAAAATCCTATCAGGTTCTTTTCACTTTAAGTCTTCAGGTAATGGTGATCTAAAACAAAGAGTAGAGAAGATGTTCCCAGAAAAATCAAAGGTGAGGAGGGCTGTTGATGCACGCAAGAAGCGATGTGATGTGTTCACTCCCTTTGTAATTCCACTGCCCCCAAACCTATTGATGTCTTCATAATCCCCCAACAGCAGTGGTCAGAAGAATAGCTTACTTCTGAAACATTTAATTTTGCAGCTGCCTAAATACATCAGCTTTAACTTTCTTGTAGACAAGAGTTTCCAGCTGGCCTAAAAAATGTCTAATGAGTTTGCCATTTTTTTTTATCTCTGCAGTATGGACACTTAAAAAAACCCAACTCTTAAGAAAAGATCTAGAAAGCTAGAGCACATACTTGTGACAAATTTTTATTTTTTTCAAATGTATGATATTTTTCTTTTTTTTTCTTTTATTTTTAATTTATTTTTAAAATCAGTGTGTCACATCTGAAAACATACCTGATATGGATTAGCTCAGAAAATGAAACAGGATGAGGTGAAGAAGGATATGGCTTGGTCTGATTGATAAACTGCACAATTGCCAAGCTGGCCAGGAAACACCAGCTCTGAGGTTTATCCAGACAGCTTCTCCAGCCACACACAGCCTCTGGACTGTGGGTTATCTGAAAAGAACTGCTCTGGACAGGCTTTAATGCTCAGTCTGGGACCTCAGCAGGGTTTCAGTGCTCCCTTTTCTTCCTTCCAGCACACCTAGGAGCACTAGAGGTGCTTGGATTCCTGAAATTACTTGCATTTCAGATCAGAAATGCAGTATCTGGCCATACAGCTCTTATTTCCAAGCAAAGCCTCTTATTTTAAAGCAAAGCTGAAACAAAACCAGGGTTGAACAGTTCCTACCACCATCTCCACTACTGATTAGTGCTTCTGCCATGTCAATCATGGAGACCTCTAGAGAAGACAGTTTGCAAGAGCACTTCTTCTAATACCTCTTGACTTTGCTAACAATCATTTTCCAAGTACTTTGTAAAAGAAGAAAAAACTGTCCTTCAGAAGATGAGGATGAAGAAGAAACACTGGTGTCCCTGGGATCTGGTAACAGAGCCTCTGACAGGCTCAGTAGGTCATTGCCTCTGCAGGCATCATACCTGAGAAGTCTTGCTGCAGATATCACCAGGATATGGGGATGTTGGACTAGATGACCCTTAAAGGTCCCTTCCAACCCAAAGCATTCTATGATATCACCGCTTACTGATCGGTCACCATGAAATCACTGCTTCCTAATCTATTCAGGCTCTACATGTCAGCATTTTTTCCTCTCTATATCTAAAGCTGGGGAAGTATTAAACCTGAAATCCCTCTTTACCCATGGACATAGCAAGTTAAACCTTTCATTACAGGGAGGAACTGTGATTTTGGTACATTTTTAACCTGTCAGCCTGGGCTTGTTTGACATGTTCTCAAGTCCAAAGACATGGCATGAATCACGCTCCCCTCAAGCCATCAATCCTGCAAGTTTTAATACCTTTGTCAAGTGAAGCTCCAGCCATGTGGTAGAAGCTCAAAGCTGTGTCCACGTCGTTTATGTTCTTCAGAAAAGTGAAGAAGCTCTCCACCTCCTCAAACGTCAGCCCCTAGGACAGAGAAATGACATTCTTACAGTGATGGGAAAAGGAAAGCTCCTACAGCCACACACCCAGAGAGACACAGAAAGGCTTCCTGAGATCCCCCAGAGTTAGCACTACTGCATCCCAGCACAGCCAGTGAGCAGGCAAGGGATAAGGACACACTCCTCTCTGCTCTGATCCGGCCGGGGAGGAGTGTGCCAGGAGGGTCACCACCGACATATGCAGCTCTGGGACACCCACTCAGTTACACTACACAACACATCACCTCATTTTAGCACCAGCACGGCTGCATCAGTGTTGGGACAAGAGCTGCAGCCTCCAAACTCCCCAACCACAGCCCGGAGCCAAGGGAGGAGGTAAATCATCACCACGGTAATAATCATACAGCCTTTCCCTCTGGGAGAGATAAATCACCTTGTCAAGAGAGGTTCAGGTTCAGGCTCCTCCCATTCTGTCTAGCACAACAGACTGATACAGCAGGATACTAAAGATCTCAAGTGCATAATACAGCATGGTTTCATGGTCTGCATGGAATAGCCATCAGTTCAGCAGGTACCATCAAACAATTTTTATATGATCCATTTTAACCCTGCTCAAACTCTTCCCAACAACTTCTAATAAGGGAAGAAGCCACCTATCTTTCTTTGAAAGAAAAAGCACCTTTTTAAAAGTGATCTTCTCATAATGATCTTCTCTAGAATTTTAAGAAGAATTATAGAAAATTTGCAGCTTGCTCCTATCTTTGCTGTAACTGGGCAAGTGGCACTGACGAATGCTGCGCAGTGTGTACCCCAAGTGCAACAACAGGCTCTGTCAGCTCTGGATTCATGGATCCAGGCCAAATAGGGTCAGGCAGCAGAATGCACATGTGGACAACAGACCTGAAAAAAATCTCAAGTTACTGTACAGGGATCTTTCTTTAAACATAGACCTGAACTTCTTCCTATGAGGACAGGCTGAGAGAGTTTGGGCTCTTCAGCCTGGGGAAGAGAAGGCTTCAGGGAGACCTCATTGTGGCCTTCCAGTTCTTAAAGCAAGGGCTATCAGAAATCTTGGGTCAGACTTTTTAGCAGGGCCTGTTGTGACAAGACAAGAGCTGATGGTTTTAACCTTAAAGAGAGGAGATTGAGACTAAAGTGAAAGAAGAAATTTTTGACACTGAGGGTGGTGAGACACTGGCCCAGGTTGCCCAGAGAGCTGATAGAAGCCCAATCCCTGGAACCATTGCAGGTGAGGTTGGACGGGGCTCTGAGCAACCTGCTCTAGTTGAAGCTGTCCCTGCTCACTGCAGGGGGTTTGGATGAGACAACCCTTAAAGGCCCCTTCCAATCCAACCCAGTCTATGTTGCCCAAGCAACATGCTAAAAGATGTATGGTAGAATTAAATAAAATACTGTCCTGTCAAAAAAATAATTAAAAAAAATATTAAAAACATCAGTTACTTCTACAGGAAGTATTCTAAATATCCCTCTGTTTTGTACAACAGCTCCAGAGGAAGAAAATATCTTTGCAATTCAGATGCCCATCCAGACTTCTCCCTGCTATACGTTTCCTGACTCACGTGCTCCTGCCTGGGAGCAGAGCAATAAAAATGTGGGAAGCCTGCAGGAACCAGGAAGTGTGTGGCCACTTTCAAGGAAGCAGAAGACACTGTGCTGTGATCTATCCATTCCATTTGGGACACACGAGGTGTGCAGTAGTGGCTGCAAAGCATTCCAGCAGCTATTCTAAGCAAAGAGCCCTAAATTTGCATTTTCCTGGAATTTTCTGGCAGATGGCAAGGCCAAAGAGCATTGTTGTCCATAAAAAATGGCCCCTTGTTTAGTCCCAATACTGCAGTTGCTATTGCTTCAGCAGGTATCAGGGAAGCTTTCCATGCTTACACACATGAACTCATGATCCTTTTCCCCACCGAAAAAGCAAAACCAATGTTGTATGGGGGTATCCTACAAATCCAGGCTTTTGTATGGACAGAGACACTGAATCCCTGTAGGAAAAGTGCCATCAGTACGATGAAATGTAATATTTTATTGATGAAACCTATAGTTGAGACTGGCATTAGTCTCATCAGGCATTGACTCCTTTCCTGCTACCAAAATACAAAAAAAATCAGAGACTGGGACAGCCTCAGGCCTGCACCAACAAGTTGACAGAGGACTGATCACCTTCATTAATCAGAAGTCAGAGTATGGGAATTCATCCATTTCCTGTAGATGTGTTTGTGAGCACTGCTCAGCTCTTCATAAGTTGTTCACACCTTCATTGAAAGGCCAACAGATGTTTCCATTATATAAAGGGCTTCTGTTAATTTGGAGTAAAAGGAAACGGGATACTGGAGAGCACTAGGGTAGCAATTATGGGATCTGGATGATCACCTCTTTCAAGGCATTTGTACATCTAGGTGTTGAGTCATAAGCCTGCATCTTCTCATTTAAGTAAGGCTAGTGATACATAAGCAGGTAGAACCCATCTGCTTGCAACATGCATCTTATGACACCTTCTGGAAAAAATAGAGCTTTTCACCTGGGAACCCAGGAAAATGCCATTCTGCTCCCACCCTCCACCATCTCAACAGAACAATACATCACACAGCCACCAAAGCATATGCAGAAGATGGTCTGAATCATAGAATAGTTTGGAAAAGCCCTTTAAGATCAGGTACAACCATTAACCTAACCCTACCAAGTCCACAACTAAACCATACCCCTCAGTACCTACATGGCTTTTATATCCCTCCAGGGATGGTGACTCCACCCCCTCCCTCAGCAGCCTGCTCCAATGCTTGGTAACGCTTTCATTAGTTTCTGAAGGGTCAGCTTGGTTTTCTAGCAGATAGAAAGACATAAACCAATTGCCTTGCTTGTAAATACTATTGACAACACAAGTCCTTTGAATTAGGAGAAAAGCAGCTGTGTAAGTGTAACTCAAGGGGGAGGATTGTAAGCAATTTTAAACTGAGTGTGGCAGTTCTGCTAAATATGCAGAGGAATCAATGTATCCAGGGTAAGATAGAATTTCTCCTTCAATAAAAATACAAATGAAAGCAAATTATCAATTAATACAAGAAAACATGCCATTCCCAAAAGCAGCTATGCAGAAAAACACTGTAGCACAGTGGCTAAAGGTTAGATTAAAATCAGAGCTTTAACATTTCGGAGGCTGCCAGGGTCGCCTTGTGCAGAATCAGACAATGAAGACACTGGCCCAGGTTGCCCAGGGAGGTGGTAGAAGCCCCATCCGTGGGAAACGTTCCAGGTGAGGTTGGATGGGGCTCTGAGCAATCTGCTCCAGTTGAAGCTGCCCCTGCTCCCTGCAGGGGGGTTGGACTAGATGGCCAAAGGTCCCTTCCAACCCAAACCAGGTCTGTGATTCTATGAAGATGAAGTTTGGCAGATTTCCTAAGAAAACACTCAGAAGGTAAACTGTATTTCCAAGGTAAAGGTTGCTGGGTAGGTCTGGTACAATTACTACCGTTCCCCTCCCAGCATCACACTATTAAAATTACTTTACTCTCACTTTCTTTGGGAATCAACAGCACGTCAAAGCCCCTACTGCTTTCAGCATAGAGAGGAGATACAGCAGATTAGTAAATGGTGCAGATAATAATACTACACTGCTATAAATGCAGGCTAGTGAAGTGTACAATGAAGGGATTTGGGGAAAAATTCTTCCTGCAAAACACATACGTGTTGTAAATCACTTAACAAGGTATTCAGTGACTGGGAAGCACAGCAGGGTAAATGAAGTGGCTGGGTGTCTTTAACATCTCTGCGAGGTCTGGGAGCTGAAGGGAGAGGAGTGGAGAGCACCATCTCCACTCCCTATTTACAAGATGTGAGTAAAGCAAAACCCAGCTGAAGCAGCTGCAGATGTCTGGGTTACAAAAACAGAGGAAAAAGCAACACCAGCATTGAGCTTCTGCAATTTCAATTGGGATAACATTTGGGAGAATGCTCTCTGGCTTTATACTCCATTTATTTACAATGAAAACTTTGCATGGGCACCCCTGAATAAGGGATCCAGAACGCTCAAAAGGTGGTTATTGTGATTCTGGTCATGGTGGCCCTGTTTCTAAAGAGATGGGGAAATTTAAGGTACATAAAACCACTGACAGCCGCACCAGTGTGATCTGATAAAGGTACATGAGTCTATTTAGATATGAAGTGCTGCACACAAACCTGCACAGGATGTAATCTTCTAAAATACTCCAGAAGAAAAAAGAACCCCACAAACTTTCAAGAAAAAGTTCTCTTGTATTGAAGACAATGCAAAGTTAGGCACCAGCCTGGACTCTCTTTGAGCAAAACCTTGCTGAAGTGGAAGATTCCAGTGCCTGATTTCTCTGTCTCTGTGTAAGCGTTGACATTGAGCTGCCCTGGCTGGAAAAGGCTCATCTGGCTCCAGTACAAAGCATCTGGCACTTTTTGCATCCTTTACATCTCCTTAAACCATTAAATATCTTGTACTTGCTAACAGAGACTGTCCCGTTTTAGGCATTTGGGTGCTTTATTCCCCCTGGTCTAAGGAATCATGTGTTTTCCACCAATTCTGTTCCTTGCAAACATCTTTTTTTTGTGCTATTCCTCCATTTCTCTCCTTGAGAGTCCTTGGAGTAAAGAAAGAAAAAGACTTGCTCTGAATCTGTTTATCTGCAAATAGAAACACAATCTGGCTGATCTGGGGATGAGGAATAAGGTAAAACCAAAAAGTTCCCCTTCTGCCACAGATGTCAGGGTCTTGGCTTAAACATGAAAGGAAGAAAACATCTGCTCTAAGAGAGCTTCCAAAATTACTTCCTCTGCCTAATTTCTCTTACACTCAGCTACTGTTCAATAATATGTATGTGTGTATATATATATATTAAATATATCCAAATCACAGCAAAAGAATGAACAGTTTGGGAACATCAACAGAGTCTATTTTCTGTTAGACAGACATCACAGTTAAGTATTTTTTTCCACACAAGAAAACAAATGATTCCTGTTAAAGCTCAAGGGGAGCAGAGGTATTGGAAAAGCTGAAATCAGTGTTTTGCTCAAAGATTGAATAAAAAGACACAACCTTGGAAACATCAATGGTCTTTTAAGATGGCAATAAAGAGCTTGAGAAGCAAGATTTCTAAGTATTGATACACGTGTCTCAGCTCCGAAGACACACTGACACCATCGATCGATTACAGCCTATTAAATATCAAGCCTATTTTCCTACAAAACTTGAGGGAATCTGAAAAACAAAACACCCTCTTTCTGGCACCCCAAGGCCATGAGAAGCTGAAAGGAACTGCAGCTCCTCTGGTAGGAACGCAACTCTGAACATGGCTTTTTGGCTTGCTTACGGTGTCCTCCAGTTTTTTTACTTTCTGACGTTATTTGCAGTTAATGGAGACCTATTAGTGTACATGCCATGCTGCTTCAGTACACCCCAGTTCTCCTCCAGCACCAGTGAAAGGGAAGAAAATGGGAAGCAAAGTCACTGGAGTGGCTTCACATCAACTGAGGATTCCTGTACAGTCCAGTTAAAACACTAAAAACGGACAAAAAGACTACGGTCAACATTTGTGGTTTATAACACATCTTATATCCAAACCAGTTAAGAAGTAAATGCTAGTTCTGATGTTAGGGGAAAGTGGCTCTAAAACAGTCAGACTGACCCAATATGCAGCCAAAGACTCTCTGTCCATTCCCATTTTGACAAATTGCTTGTTTATAATCAAGTTAATAAAAGAACAACCCTTCTTTATAGAAGCAGGCCTGAATTTCTCATACTGAAGTAGTTCAGCAGCCCATACCTGCCTTACCTGATAAAGCATGCCCTTTTGGTACTCGTGTCTTATTACAAGGTCTCTCAATAAATTAACAAGTGTAGGATCTGCAACCTTATTTCTCTCTAAATCATGAGCAATACAAATAATCTTTCATGTAAGTTCACAACTAAATAACAAACTGCCCAGTCACAGCAGCTAATTAATCCAAGGTCAAGCCACTCAACAAGGAACTCATCCGCAATGTTGACTCTGGCTCCAGACCCAGGATGCGGTACAGCAAATTTAGATTTTGAAAAACTACAGCGTTCATTTTAACAGGCACGAGCCTACACCCTGATCTGGACAGACTGCTTCACTCCCACTTCCTCCATCCTGCTGCTGCTGGCAAAATATTTATCATCTGGGAAGTCCATGTGTCTCCCCACAATGCTTAACAAGGTGCTCTTCTTAGGAAGCCAGAGATTGCTCTTGACTTCTGGGCATGGTATGGGATGGCTGCCCCCTGCACTTTCCCAAATTTGCCATCAACGTCACTGACCTCTCCGTCTTGGAAGTGCTTCTTGAGCTGCTTCAGCATGACCGTGAGCTTCTTGGACTGCACCCCGCTGTAGGCCAGCAGCATGCTGCCGAACTGCCGCTCCGTGATCCGCCCCTCCACTGGGTCGTGCCGCTCAAACTGGGAGGAGAACAAAACAACCCACAAAGGGAGGTGAAAACAAGGCTGTGCAGCAGAAAGCTCCGTCCACGTCAAGGGTGTTAAAAGGCACTGTAACAAAAAATTAACACTGCAGGAAAATACGTCTCGTTTTAGCTCTTCTCTGCTCCAAGCCCCAGCGTCCCATCAAGGGAATGTTCATGGACATCTCTAAACCCCACCTTCCCCAGTCCCAGAGAGTTCTCCTTGTCCTCAGCCCCTTCCAGTCCCTGACCCTTATGAACTGCCCCTCCAGAACTTCCCACAAGCCCTTTGGCAGAGAAAGTTTTTCTCCATCAATCCATCCCTCCAGCATTAATTTATGTTCTCCTGGCTTTCACTGCAGATGAGAAGGGAGGAGCAATTCCCCAACTTTGGAAGGTGCTGGGTTTAAGCACCACATCTCTGCTAGCTGAATAATGCAGATTTCATATTTTACTTTTTTCCCCACCTCTTTATGGCTCTATAAACACCAATGTCAGACTCCAGCTGACTTCAATTTCACAGATCTCAGCATTCCGGATCCCTTAGTTGCTTTCCTTCAAATTTATCAGAAAACATGACCTACACTACAGCTGATCACAAGCCAGATGACATTTAACAAGGAAATTAATTTTTAAACTCCTAGGGAACAACTCTGTTCCACTGCCTTGATATTGTATTGCTTGGTGAGTTAACCACTTCTGCCTCAACTGCTCTTCTGTGCTTAATGGCACAGCTAACACAAAAGCTAGGCAAAGCACCCAACCGAGATCAAGGTGGGCAGATGAAAGTCAGCAGCTCCACCTGCCTTGCTCTCAATCCATGTGTAGGCAGAGCTCCAGACATGGCTGGCTATATATGCTTTTAATATATACACTCTTTAACTACACCACGTGGCAACTAAGCTGCATATAATTACAATTTCCATGCTAATGCCGAATTGGGGGTAAATGTTTTTTAATTATTAGCATATCGGCCAGACTTAATTCATTGCTTTTCCCAGTGGGACACAAAGGGATTCCTACTTCATTTGAAATGCATGAAGTACCAGGGCTGGAGGGGTTTGGATGGACTATGCTGGCAGGAGGCAGCTCCCAGCTGGACAAATTCTGCACCTTGTGCTTTCACTTGACTGGTCCAAACAGTATATGGGGAAAAGATGGTGTTTTTTGCTGTCATCCAATACAGATTTTAGGGGTTACTGACAATGCCAAACATCAGGCTCTTCCCTTCTTGTTTACTGGGGAAACAAAAGGGTAAACTCATTTGGAGGAAAAATACATGTTCTTCATTAAAAAGCAGAGGTAGTCCTTTCTGCCAGGTTTGACAACTGCAAAAAAGCTTTACAATATCCAAAGCAAATAAAAATTCAGTTAGTCCAGTTTCAAAAGCAGCACTGATGCTTTCTTCTCCTACAGTATTCCTAATTTCAGACCAAAAGACATGAACCGGTATTTTTCTACCAACCGCCTTCAAAGATCATAGAATCATAGAGTGTTTTGGATTGGAAGGGACCTTAAAGATCATCTAGTTCCAACCCCCTTGCCATGGGCAGGGACACTCCCAGTGGACCAGGTTGCCCAAAGTCCCGTCCAACCCGGTCTTGAATGCATCCGGTGATGGAGCCTCCACAACTTCCCTGTGCAACCTGTGCCAGTGCCTCCCCACCCTCATAGTGAAGAATATCTAGACTAAAATCTACCATTTCTCAGTTTAAAGCCATTACCCCTCATCCTATCACTACACTCCCTAATAAAAAGTCCCTCCCCAGCTTTCCTGTAGCCTCTGTTAAGGTGACAGTCCCCGTAAGCCCTCCCTGGACATGGCTTGACACCTGCCTGCTGATGGAAGCAGAGAATGAATTCCCTGTTTTGCTTTGTGTGCGTGGCTTTTGCTTTATTAAACTGTCTTTATCTCAACCCATGAGTTTCCTCACTTTTACCCTTCCAATTCTCTCCCCCATCCCACTGCAGGGAGAAGCAAGCAAACAGCTCTGCAGTGCTGAGCTACTCACTGGGGTTGAACCCCAATGGCCCTTTTTGGTGCCCAACATGGGCCATGAAGGGTTGAGATAATGACAGGTTTGAATGGAATGTGCTAGATTTGAATTTATAGCAGTTAAGCTATTCGTCAGCAGGTTCCTGTGCTAGCCACAGGGCTTGCTTGTCTCACTGTACATTAAGAGTCCAGTGCTCACTGGTGGCTGCTCTTTCCTTTTGCTGTTTGCTGTACTGCTTATCTGACGCCGCTGTGCCTGGGAACAGTTTGATAACAGCCATGGCCATGTGCCTGGGCTGGCAGATGACCAGGGTATGGCTGCTGCCCCTGTGCTGCTGCACCAGCCAGGCTGGAACTCCAATTGAAGGAACTGTGATCTGTGGATGAGGCCATGTGGGAGCAGGACACCTCAAAGCATCTGTAGTTGTGAGCAAGTCTGTGCTGCAGCAGGCACACCTTGAAGCATCAGTGGCTGTGCATGAGATTGTGCTGGAGCACCTCAAAGTGTGTGGCCCACAAAAGAGCAGGTATAGCCCTGGAGAGGCTGCAGCTCACAGACAGAATCAAGCCATGGGTAAGGCCATGTTGGAGCAGATTTACTTCTGAAGCTGAAAACTGTGATCAAGTCCACACCACAGCAGTTATACCCCTGGAGAGACTGCGGCTCACAGAAGTGTGTGGCCCACAAAAGAGCAGGTATAGCCCTGGAGAGGCTGCAGCTCACAGACAGAATCATAGAATTGCTTTGGTTGGAAGAGACCTTCAAATCCTTGAGTCTGACTGTTAACCCAGCACTGCCAGAGCACCACCAAACCATGTCTCTCAGCACCCTATCTACATGGAGAGTTTTGAAAGCTCTCCAGGGATGGGGACTCCAACACTGCCCTGGGCAGCCTGGGACAGGCCTTGACAGCTCATTTGGGGAAGACATTTTTCCTCATGACCAACCTGAACCCCCTCTGGCACAACTTGAGGTCGTTTCCTCTTGTCCAGTTGCTTGTTCCTTAGGAGAAGAGGCCAACCCCCACCTGGCTCCAACCTCCTTTCAGGGAGCTATTGAGAGCCAGAAGGTCTCACCTGAGCCTCCTTTGCTCCAGGCTCAACAGCCCCAGGTCCCTCAGCTGCTCCTCACACAACTTTGCTCTCCAGGCTCTCCTGTAGCTTTGTTGCCCTTCTTTGGACATGCTCCAGCACCCCAGTGTCCTCCTTGGAGTGAGAGACCCAAAACTGAACCTAGTATTCGAGGTGTGGCCTCACCAGTGCTTGGAGCAGGGTTAAGGGACTGCAGTCTGTGGTAAGTTCAAGCTGGAGCAGGGGTGAAGTTCCTTGCAATGTTGAACTCCACGGTTTGGTCCAAAGGGGCTTAGTGGTTAAACCACAAGTGCCCATTCTACTGCCATAACCTGAGTCTTGATCACAGCAGTAGCAGGAGCCTCATCGACAGCAGTCCCACTGCATGAGACAAAGCAGCTTAAATCTTTTGATTTATCACACAGTTGGGAGATTGTGTTCAAGGAGAAAATAAAGATAAAACAAATCTAAAATGAAGGAACTAAAATAACTTATTCATACAAATCTCTTTAAAGCACAAAACTGTCCTGAGAGGCCGTAAATAAACCAAATTCATTCTCCCTCCCTGTGGGCTCCAAAACTGGTTCTGGCTTTTAATTTCTGCAGTTGGTCACCAGGTGCAGTGATGAGTCAAAAACCATATGGGTATTATTTACAAGAAATCAAAAACCCTGAAAACCGTGGAATTAATGCTTTTTACTCTGAGTTTATCTCACTTTAAAATGAACACCTCTAACATTAATCTACAACACTCACAGATGCCCAAAGCCAATTCCTGGCAGCCAGGCGTTATGATCTCCCATACACACTCACACAGTGGTGGTTGTTGCAGAGATCAGCCTGGAAAGGGACTGGCAAGCAAGAGCAGGTCAACAACCAGTTTCCAAATTCAAATATAATCATCACCAAACTGAGAAAAAGCAACAAAATCATATTAATAAAAAGACTTGGCTTCAAATTATTTGTGAGTTGAAAAACTTTGATTCCAACTTCTAAAAAAAACCCCATCTACCCCTGGCACCCCCTTCCCACCTCCCTGTCTGGGCTCAGAGGTACCACATCTATCTCCTGCCTTTTTGAATGGCTTCTGGCCAACTGAACACAGCTCGCCCATTGTCTCTACTTGAAAAGTAAAGGAGAGTGAAAAGCCTACAGTGATTTTTCTTTCAGTACTCAGCACACAGCTTATGAACAGTGTTAAGTGCTCAAATCCTCCAGGTATTTGAAAAAGCAGGAAGAACAGTGTCCTCTCCCAGGTAATCACGATCCTTTGCCTTAGTGCATGTGATATTACTGTACAGGTTATTTTTCTAGTCACTCAAGGGGTGAAAAAAATGTGACAACAAGCCCCACAAGGACAGGATTCAGGGCAGAGCACACGGAGATTTATGGCAAGCAAACAAGTCCTCTGACAGCATTTTTCCCTCTCACGTATCTTAAAAAAAGGAAAAGCATGGCCAGGACAATCGCTCAGCTAGCATCACCAGCACAGGACGGAGCAGTTCCCCCACACGACACCCACCATCAAGGAAACTGGAGAGGAAACACCGGGGTTCTAGCCCCTTCCAAACTGCAGCCCCAAAGTCTACACACAGAAGGCAGCTGGCGAGTCCAGCACCTCGAGAGCATTCCCCCCCCCCGCCACTTGGTGCCAGCAGCGGATACCGCATCCGCCCGGCGGCGGGGATCCAGCAGAGAAAGAAACGTGACGCTCTCCACTGCTCTTCCCACGAGCTGGGACGCACGCCCAAGACGCTGAAGAAATTAGCCTATAACATAATCAGCAGTATTTTGAAATTCATTGAAAGCCAACGTGACATGCAAGGAAATCCGAGGCATTTCTACGGGAAGGTAAGAAGGCAGGAGAAATGGTGCACAGCACTTCACCTCTGCCAACCTGACCCAGCTTCAGCAGCCCCCTCCCAGGAGCCAGTCCATATAGCACATCAGGAATCTTCCCACAATGATTGAAAAGTTGACCCATTATCTTAAATGTATTAAATACTTCCACCCCCAAAAAAACTCTGGTTAGACAGGATGAACATCTTCATGTCCCTCTAGAAGCTGAAATGTGGATATGCTTCCTTCCAACTTAGCTTTCTATCTGAACAAATAACCCTCCTCTCTTTTCTTCAATGCATGGAGGAACAGCTTCATCACATGAGAACAGCAGAAGGCAAATAAACAGACCATTTTCTCTGCTTCCACATCTCCTTAGTAGCATAACTTTATAGAAAGGCAATACAGGGATCCACCATAAAATAACATGCCCATAATCCCTCTGCTTCCAGACTTCACTATTTTTTCCCCCCACTAACTCAATCCACCTTCTCCTGTGGGAAATCAAATGCCAGCTTCTGAGAAGCATTCACTCTGAACCAATTCAGAGATACCACCATGAGAAACATCTTTATTAAAAAAAAAAAAACAAAAAACAAACCAAACAAAACCAAACACACACACACAAACAAACAAAAAAAACCCCAAACAAACCCAAACAAAAAACAACCACCACCCCTCCCAAACAAGCAAAAAACCAAAACACTGGAACTTCTTAAATATAGATATTTGTTTCCTCTCATCTCTCCTTCTGCCACCACCAGCTGCAAGGCTCCTTGCTGGGAAATGAAGCAGCTCTGATGGCTAAGGAACCATCTGGCATGGGCAGGAGGACCTCCTCTGGGTCCTGCTTAGGCATGAAGATGGAGCATCCACAGAATCGGACTATCCACCTCATAACAGATTTTTCCAGTCTGAGGAAAAAAAAAAGGGGGGGGGACACCTGGAAATGTCACTTAAACCAAAGGTTTAGGCTACAAAGAGAATTGTGTCTCTGTGAGCACAGACCTGCAGCCCTGGCATGCCATAACTCATGAGGTAAGGGCTGAATTGCCCCTTGCAATTCAGGCTCGGTGTGGCAAGATGTGTGGACCCCTTGACATCCCTCCTTCAGAAAAGGTCAAGCTTGAGTGCCAGTCACTCTTCCTCAGGGGAAGACTTCTCATTCCAGCTGACTCTGCTCCTTCATTAGGTTTGTCAGAACTGAGAGCATAAATATGGCAAATTTCTACCTAAATCCCCACAGTGAAACCCTAATTAGAGCTTGCAAGTCTAAAAAACTGCTTAAAAGCCAGGGAACAGTGTATTGTCATTGCTGCCACCAGACTGAATGGTGCCCAAGAGAGCTACGCCAGCTCTGCGGTTGCCAGGGGAGGGATGCCAGAGCACAAAACCCCCCTGAGAGGGCTTAGCATCACCCTACAAACACAAACTGATATAAAAACCTCCCGTGTGAAACGTGCTGTTTCTTCCTAACCTGGCATCGCGTTTTCGGTCTGTACACCGAACGCTGGCTTATTTTGCTGTGCTTGGTGAAGAAGGTTGTTAAAATAACCCTCACGTCCTTCCAGCGGCTGCACTTGGCATAGGTTCAAGCAGTCTTTAAGAACCACCAGAACCAGCAAGAGCCTCAAAGCACGTCGACACGAGAGGGAAACACCCAGCTGTAACACAACACAGCGTGATGAACACGCAGCTCAGACTTTTCCTAAAGCAGCGCCAGAAGAAAATTCAGCGGCACCTCCCACGCTGTTTGCTGACCACGTCTACAGTGCAGCCCTTCCAGCAGCCCCAGGGCGATGGGATGGGGAAATCTGCTTGGTTTGTGCTCTGGGACTTGAATTGACATTCCCTGGATTTACCCCGTGACAGGAATATCAATGGCAGAGCTGCGCGGATGAAGCGATACTCTGTGCTGCTTTTCCTGCAATTAAGTCCAGACCTATCAGCAGAGGGGCTCATCTGAGAGTTCCTGCAGGGCCTTGCTAGTCTATGAACATTGGGAAAGACATGAAATGCAGTCACATCAGTTTTAAAAGCAATATTAAATATAAATACCACAAAGCATAGTACTGCTCCTGGGCAAGAAGCATCTTCAACTTATTAGGTATTTTTCCAAAATACTCCTAAAACTCATTGTCTGTAAAATTGACCCAGATATTCTTGAACTGGTATCCTGGTTGCATAATTTCTGTCCTCCATAAACACTTATATTAGCAAAATGTCTAGTTATAGATTAACATGTTCTTTTACTTGTCCAGAAGGCCCAGCCCCATCCTGGGCTGCACCCCCAGCAGCGTGGGCAGCAGGGCAGGGAGGGGATCCTGCCCCTCTGCCCCGCTCTGGGGAGAGCCCCCTGCAGTGCTGGGGCAGCTCTGGAGTCCTCAGCACAGCAGAGACAGGGACCTGCTGGAGCAGGGCCAGAGGAGCCCCAGCAATGACACGAGGGTGGAACCCCTCTGCTGGGAGGCCAGAAGGAGAGAAAAAATCTGTTTATGTTTGCTTGTTTGGATGGAGAGGAGAAGGCTCCAGGGAGACTTTAGTGCAGCCTTTCAGTTCTTAAAGGAGCCTATCAGAAAGCTGGGGAGGGACTTTTTACAAGGGCTTGTAGTAATAGGACAGGGGGTAATGGCTTCAAACTAGAAGATTAGATTAGAAATTAGGAAGAAATTCCTCACTATGGGGGTGGTGAGGCACTGGCCCAGGTTGCCCAGGAAGTTGTGGAGGCTCCATCACTGGATGTGTTCAAGACCAGATCGGATGGGGCTTTGAGTAACATGGTCTATAGAGAGGTGTCCCTGCCCATGACAGGGAGGTTGTAACTAGATGATCTTTAAGGTGTCTCCCAACCCAAACCATTCTATGAATCTATGATTTCTAGGAAAGCTTCTCCTAAAATCCACTCAAACTATGCATACCCTAAAAGCTCAAAACAAGCATCTAATAAAACTAAATGTATATATGCTACTTATTTCCAATTGAGATAGGAGACAAAAAATCTTCAAGAAGTTCTGGATGGAGAGAAAAAGTGTTGAGGGATGACTCCTGAGCTTATTTATGCTGGTTAAACAAACATCAATAGTAGAAATATTATTAATACTAATTCTGTCAGGTTGAAGGGTAGTTGAAAAAGGTGACCTGTTCTGAGAGCTGCAGCGTGTGGAATAACGAATCAAGAGAGAAGTAATGATTTGTAAGGTAATATTCAGATTTACAATATATGACCCTTTAAAGTGGTATTTGCTCAAAGCTGTATTTGACAGGCTGTAATACATTATTTATCTGCAAACTACTGCAGCACTGGCTCTGTTTACTGTTCTGGAGAAGCAGGCTGCCAGGATCTCTTGTCAAGTTGCATATACAACTATGACAGAGGAAGAAAAAAAATGGGGGAAAACAATGTACATATTCCTAAATCTCAACAACCTCCTCTGTCCAAAAAAAAACAAAAAAAAAAAAAAAAATTTGGAGTAAGATGTAGTGTTTGCACAGGAACCAAATTACTGCCAGAAGAGAAAGGCAGGCAAAAGTTTCTAAAGGGTTTTTATTCAGAAAGATCAAAGGTTTCAAAATATTAATTTTTGTTAACTATGCTGAAAGATTCCAGTCCATGTGGATTTGAACCACTGTGTTTTGCAAGGCACAGCCCAAATGCAGCCTGATGTACTGCACTGACAGCCTGCAAAGGGCTGCTGGATGGGATCAACAAAGCCCAATTACACTATTGGGTAAAAACCAGCTGAAGAAACAGCTCTAAAGATTAAGAGGAACCAACCAGCAGGAGAAAGGCAAATGGGAAGGGTGCAAAGGAGGAAATGCCAAATGCAGCCTGAACCATGATGCACAGGCTGTTCTGGGTACCACCCTGCAATGCCGGGCAGCACAAACCCAGGCTTCCCAGTAACGTTGGTCTGGAGCTCAAGAACCCATCCAGAGAAGCAAAGCATGACCACCATGACCCACCTCTGCTGCCTGGAATGGTCTGAGAGGCTCCGTGCCTGCGGTGCTGCAGCAGCTCCTGCCCTGGTGCTGCGATGCCGGCTGTGTCGAGTGGGCACGTTGCTGGTGGTCTCTGCTCCACCAAGGACATGCAGGCAGGACCATGAAGCCCTCAGATTCAGAAACCACTTTTGTAAAAACTCTCTTGTAAAACTAGCCAGAGCATCCTAGTTATTTATTTGCCCATTAACACCCTCCTCTACCTGATTCCCTGGTCGTGAGCGTGGGCTGTACAGCTGGATCATGTCAGGAAAAACTCTCTCAATGCTACCAGCAGCAGCTTGCTTCTCTTTTTTAATCTTAAAAAAAGCCATATGAAAGAAAAAGGAGCTATTTTCACACAAGAAACGTCCAATCTTCCAAATGCTTTCCCTGTTCACACTTTCCCTCTGCTCTCGGAGAGCAGCTTAAGTGAATCTGTAGCAGCCAGGTTAAAAAAAAAAAAAGTACATCTGTCAGTGGCAGAGCAATCCCAGCAGAACAGGTATTTGATAGATGCTTTTGAGGTTTCATTGACCTTGGCAGGCCACTGCTGCCTGCAAGGGGGAAAAAAATAATTCCAATCACCAGTAACTTGTTACACTTTAATGAGCAATTAAAACAGGTTATGTAAAGATGGCTGCACCTGAAATTCATCCTCATGAATCAAAACAACTTCTTGCCAGATCTGTGAAGATCTGTATTCTGAAATCTCAGGCAGCAGAGGAATGAAAGGACAGAAATGCAAAGGAGAGGTATCAGTTATGCTAAGGGAAAAGGAAACATCTGGCAAATTAAAAGTAAGCACTTGCCTGACTGCCAGGATGGAGAGGGGGAAGAGATGAGAAACCATCTCCCACTGAATGTCTCCAGACCTGGCCCCATTACTCCATTCCTACCCTTGACAATGCTCCTGGTACCTCAGTGTGAGGAATGGAGCAGCTTTTCCATCCTACATGCTCACTGAATGAGAAAAGAACAAAGTTCAGAAGCAGTACAAGTTCCTGACACCCCCGCTGGGAAACCCACAGGACAGCAGAGCACAAATACACAAGCCAAACCATTACTCTGAAAAACACATATAGAAGTCCCCATAGAACAGATACACACAATTTTATTACAAAATACAGCTCCCTTACTGCCTGTTAGAGTTTATGCTGTTTCTGTTTGACCTTGACACTCAATCTGCCAAGGAAAAACAAACCTGCAGCTGTTTGATTCAGCCTAGCAGGGACATGGGAGTGCCTGTGCCCTGCTCCCACATCCTTAATGACCTGCCAGAAGCAGCCAGGAGCTGAAGCACAGAAAGCAGCACCTGGAGGTCCAGAACAGCTCTGTCTTAAGAGTTTCAAAGGGGCAAAAGGACTAAGGCATTTATGTAGGAGAAAGACAAAGAAGTCAGATACCTGCTACATGAATTGTTCATCAGAAACATTCTCACCAGTGATTTTAGTATGCCGTTATTGTGCAGGACTCTATTTGTATTTATTTTGGGTCATTCTGTTTGGGGACATTCTCATTCAAGGAAGCACAGCAAATCCACTGAGTGAGAAATGTTTTTTTTTTCCTGCAATTTATTGTTCACTCTCCCATAGTCAGTGCACCTGAGGGTCCATAGGAAGATGGAAAACATGCAGCCCTAAGTCACAGAATCAGAGCATAGTGGGGGTTGGCAGGGACCTCTGGAACTCTGAAAATCATCTCATCCAACCCCCTGCTCCAGCAGGGTCACCCAGAGCAGGGTGCCCAGGATCACAGCCAGGCGGGTTTGGAATCTCTCCAGAGCAGAAGACTCCACAACCTCTCTGGGCAGCCTGCTCCAGGCTCTGGCACCCTCACAGGAAAGAAGTTTTTCTTCCTATTGAGATGGGACCTCTTGGGTTCTAGTTTGTGTCTGATGCCCCTTGTCCTGTTGCTGGGCACCACTGAAGAGAGTCTGGCCCCACCCTCCTTCATAGTGAACTTGTCCACCAGGACTCTCAGGTCCTTCTCTGCAGAGCTGCTTTCCAGCAGGTCAACTCCTAACCTGGACTGGTGCAGGGGGTTATTCCTCCCCAGGTGTAGGATCCTATGCTTGCTTTTGTTGAACTTCACTAGGTTCCTCTCCACCCAACTCTCCAGCCTGTCAAGGTCAATGTCTGCTTTGATTTTTGTCAGCTAATGGGGACATGGCAAATGCCTTCACAAAACAAAGCCACAGAAGCTCCCAAGACCATTCCTGCCTTTCCCACCCCACTACCAGCACAAAACCCAGCACCAGCAGGAACCCTGTATGTGTGCTGAGCTTGCTGGGCACGAGCTAGCATTGATCTAAAGCCCTCCAAAGGGGACTTACACAGCCAGGTATGTCACCCAGCTAACACAGTCATATGGCTGCAGTCCCAACATGTTCATGGAGATGTCCCCAGCCTCCTGCCCATCAACTTCTGGGACCACCTGGCTCTTGGTTAACTGAATTGTGTGCACATGACCAACAGCATTCATGCTGACTGGTTCATCCCTTCTACTTGATGGGCTCAGCAATACAAACCTCCACACACACTCTTGGGGCAGCATCTTAAATCAAGATGCTGCTTTTGGGATTTTATTTGCAGAGGCCCTTCAGAAGGCTCTGCTGCCTGCAGGAGCTGCACTGCGGGAGCTCAGAGGTGGATTTACACACACTTCATAAACCAAAGGAGCCCGTTGTTACAGAGCAAAAGCCTTCACTGCTACTAATGATGCAATAAATAGAAATTCCAATAAAATCCTCCAACGGTTTCCCCTGCAGAGCCGCTGCATCGACCGCATTGAAGTCACCCAGTTCAAATACAGCACACTGAGTGTTCTCTCACCAGGCACTGTGATGGTTGCTGTAATTGGGCCATGGAGCACCCATCCCAAACGAGGAGGTGGCAAAGCTGCTGCTGTGTGGTCGTGTGATATCCCAGCCACACTCACACGCAGCTGCAGCACCTCGATGTGTATATATTGTTCCACCCATGTCAGCTCTTCACTGCCACGCTTCTGGATCACTGACTGTTTTGGGTCTGCTGACTGCAGGACTTTCTCAGCTTGATGCTGAGTACCTGCTTGGTGTCACTGTCCTTAATTAAACTCAGTGTGTTGGTGCCAGTCATAGCACTGCAACTGCTCACTTGTCACTGCTGGTGGAGTGGACCCAAGTTACAGCTTAAACATGACTTAAGAAGTGGCTGCCTGAGTGCTTTTACTTGATTTCAGTCCAACAGGTACATAGAAGATGACTTCAGACGACTACAGAGCCAGATATGGTCTTCCCGTGCTCCTAGAGGCCAAGTACAGAGTTGACTGAAGCAGAGCTCAAGGGTTGGATGGCCCATCACTCCTTGAAGCACACTGGTTAGTACCCCAGGATGTCTCACTCAGCATTTCACAGCTGATGTGCAGATGCTTGATGTGTTCTTATGATCCTGAGCCCCTGTAAATGGCCCTACAGCTGATACCTGACCTGTCCTGCACCTTTCAGAGGGAAGCATTGGAAGGGGTTGATTTCTCTGGCACAGAGGATTTCCTCACTTGCTTTTGCAGCCTGGGCTGGGGAGGAATTAGTTCAGAATAACATTTACAGCATCTTCTGATAGATGCATGAGGCAGCTTTCAGTACCTCACCCATGACAGTGAACCACCCACCCAGTGGCACTCTCCCTTCTTAATGAAAAAAGGGTTTGAAATTCAACCTGTCTCGCATTTAAACTAAACTTTCCCTGGTGCACATTTAAGCCTTTCATTACCTGCTCTGCTGTTACTGATAGATGACAATTACTTGCCTCAGACCTCTTTATAGTGACTCCCCATGTTTACTGAGACAATTATAACTCCCTTCTGTCTCTAAGCTGCACATGCCATGGCCTTGTAACATATCCCTATTTCCCAGATTTTTTTTTTCCCATACTAACATCCCACTCTGAATTCTTATCAAGTCTCTGGCTGACACTGGACAAAAGCCAAATGCCAGCTTTTCCACAAATCCCAACTGAGACAGCACGGTCAATCTGAAAGATTCACATGACCCCTTCCACTCACATGCCAAGGCAAAAGCAGACTGCCAGAAGCTCTGAATGCCATCAAAAACATCACAAGCTGTCAAAATTGTTTCAGCTACCTGCCTAGAAATTACCAGCTTACATATGTATAGGCTGGACTGTGATTCTTTAACTACAGAATTCCCTGACATGAAATTTTTATCATGGTCTGATAATCACATTTTGAACTGGAGATGTTACAAAACTCTGTCTTCCATATCACCTTCATGGCTATCTATCACAAAGTCACACTTATCAGCTTTATTTCTACTCACTAAGACTTCTAACACATTAAACACAGAAGAGGGAGTATATAGATCTGCAGGAATAAGCCTCATCACTCCTTTCACCTTGGCAATAGACTCATCACAGATTTGTTCATCTCTCATTCTAGTAAGGACTTCTGGGGGGAAAAAGCCTCAATGTCAAATTCCTCTTCCTTTCCGTAGCTGTGGTTTAAAGGTCACTTGCTATCAACATACCATGAAGCTAAAAGTCTGGGGGTAACAACAGTGATACAGCCCCAGGCAAGATCTCTAAGATACCCCATCAGCTGACCCCTTCATTCCCAATCTGCCTCTGCCAGCTGGGATTGACCAAGAGAAAAGGATTCAGGCTGAATTTGGTATGTAACAGCACAAGGGGACACCTGGGCAGAAGAGAATCACCACAGGAGGTCTCCCCTCAGTAAACAGATCTTGTCCTCCACCGTTATCTCCCATATCTCTCAGCTTCACAGCATCCATCCTGCAGCTGCACAGGCAGCCTGTTAAGCCCACGTTTGGTTGTCTCAGCAGAGAAACAGCTCCTAGGCAACACACCAGAATGCAAATGTAAAACCTAGGGTGCTCCAGGTTTCTCTTTGGTTGCCTGAAAAGTGGTCAGTTTTTAACTGTATGTTCAGGTTATTAGAATCATAGAATCGTTTTGGTTGGAAGAGACCTTTAAGATCATCAAGCCCAAATGTTAACCCAGCACTGTCAGGTCACCAGGGAAGACATTTTTTCTCATGTCCAATCTAAAGATCCCCTGGTACAAATTGAGGCCGTCTCCTCTTGACCTGTCACTTGTTCCTTGGGAGAAGAGACTGATCCCCACCTGGCTCCAATGTCCTTTCAGGGAGCTATCAAGAGCCAGAAGGTCTCCCCTGAGCCTCCTTTTCTCCAAGCTCAACAACCCCAGGTCCCTCAGCCACTCCTCACTAGACTTGTGCTCCATCCCCCTCCCCAGCTTTGTTGCCCTTCTCTGGACACACTCCAGCCCCTTTATGTCCTTCTTGGAGTGAAGGACCCAAAACTGAACTCAGGATTCAAGGTGCAGCCTCCCCAGTGCTGAGTTCAGGAGGACAATCCCTGCCCTAGTACTGCTCCAAATCCTAATCTCCCAATAATGTGGGATGCAACATTTTCCCTTCTTTCTTATGAATTCCTCATTTTCTGTGTCCTGTAATATATTTTGTATACATCGAGGCCTTCTTCTTCTCTACAACTCCCTGGATGACTGGGACACCTCTGCCATATTTTCACAGACTCGCATTTTACTTCTCATCACTTCAGCACCTGGAAGATGTTTTGCTTGGGGCATCTTTGGTTCTTGGGTAAACAATGACCTTCAAAGATCCCTGTGTTTAAGCATAAGGATACACATCTGGCAAGCTCCTCCATGGGAAGCTGCATCCCACCACCTCTAAGCATAGACCCCAGATCACACCAGACTGAGACACGGGGTTGCTCAAAGCCATGCAGCACCTTGCCTCTCCCGCCAGGAAGACAGCACCACCCCTACGAGGTGTGGGGCTGGATTAGCACCTGCTTCACCAATTCAGCTGAAGAAAAAATGCCCTCCATGAATAACTGTCAGGGAAACAGTGTGCTACAGAAATCTCGCTGCAGGCAAATTGGAAAAAATAATTCTCTACTAAAGTCTTACACCATAGGCACATAGTTCAATGATGGCAGAAAGAGGCCCATGGAAATAAAAGGATTCAGTATGGAGATAAAATCACTTCTATCAGCAAGTTTTGGGTTGCCTTTCAGGGGTGAAAAAGATGTAGAGGACAAAGGGTTAACACATCTTTTCTACATGCATTTACAGAATCATAGAAAAATTTAGGCTGGAAGAGACTCGCAGGCTGGCTGGGACTCCTCTTAGTCCACCAAGGACACAGGAATATCTAGGACAGACACTAACAAGCAGAAATAGCATAAACAATGGTGTCAAGTCTTATTAATCTTTCTCACTCAAAAAAACCCCAAACCAACCAAACCCCCACCATTCCAGCCAAATATTGCCTGTTCTAACAGGACACATTACAGCTGCAGAGCCTGCCCAGAGTAACTTGTCACCATTTGTCACACTAAGTGACAAGAAGAAAGTCTTTCCATAGGTGCTAATGCAAGGAAGGGTGAATGTGGCAAGAAAACAGTGAGGACTTTGCCAGGATCCTGCCCCATTCAGTGGGTTGGTTCCCATGGGTCAGCTTAGCTAAGCTGGGCCACCCTGCAACACAACAAGGAGTCCACAACTCTCTCAAAGTAGCCCAACCATAAAATAAGCTGTAATGTAATAAGCTGTTAAAAGCATCTCCTCTCCCTCTGGCTGTGGTTACTTTTCTCACCCTTCCCTTCCTGCAATGGAGCTGATTGCTGAGTTTCCACAAAATTATGGAAAATGTAGTTTCATAAAAAAAATAAAGCAGAAGAGAAGAAGAAAACACCGGGCCATGGTTACTTAAACATGCTGTCAGCACTTCACCCATAAAGAACACTGAAATATTTGTGGCTTTCTCTGATCTAATTCCTCTGAGACAGTTTCTGCTCAGTCTTAACAAGAACCATGAATATTTTGATAAGAAAAAGAAAGAACCAAAATCAGTAAGAGGAAAGTGGGTTCAGATGGTCAGAAACTATTGTTCACAGTCAGCAGAAGAAACTGTCTCTCAAGTGTATTAGCTGCAGATACGCCTGGATTCTAAGCTGAAGGGAAAACAGCTTTGAAAAAGGTCTTAAAGTAGATTTCTTTTGAAAAAGAGAAAGCAAGCATCCCACCGTGAGAACAGAGGCACCGTGTCACTCAGGGGTTGCACCAGCCTCAGGAGATGCTCTTCAGAGCTGCTCATGGTGCATTCTCCCAAAGCCTCTTCTGGAGTTCAGACACAGAACCATGAAAAAAACGGTTTTCAAATTAACATCCCAGCTTCAGACCATGTACTAATTTTGTTAAGCCAGCAGAGGATGAGTAGATGAGGGTGCAAGAGTTCAGCTGAGCCCTTGGCAGATCTGCCACCAGCTCTTTTC
Organism: Merops nubicus; assembly: GCF_000691845.1. Taxonomy (NCBI): domain Eukaryota; kingdom Metazoa; phylum Chordata; class Aves; order Coraciiformes; family Meropidae; genus Merops; species Merops nubicus. Next base: position 78,491 of record NW_008595409.1, on the reverse strand, counting down.
TGCTCCTCCTTGTTCACTGGTAACACCAGCCATGCCAAAAGAAGGATCCAGAGATGATCTGCATGGGCAGTCAAGCACAAGGTTCATAGAATCATAGAATCCTCTAGGTTGGAAGGTTGAAGAAGGACGACTGTGATCCCAGGCTTGTTACCCACAAGCCACAGGAATCTGTTAAAAATCAGCTACGTGAGTTACCTGATGCTCTGTAGTACAGTATTTCCCAGTGCCACTTCTCACCTTGCTCTGATTTGCATGTGTCAAGGTAAATACTCGAGGGATGTCCCTTCTCTGAACTATCACATTTTTTAAGTGGCTGAGTTCATCAGAACACTCCCTGGAAAAGGAGCAGTGCAAACCCCCTAGACAACTTGTGTGAAAAGCCACTTAACTGTGAATGAACTCATGAAATGTGAAGCAAAGAAAGAAGGTGGGACATCATGTCAAAAGAGATAAAAGCAGAGGAGGAGAGAGGCCACGTTACATAATGCTGGGGACAGAAATAGGCCTGTGTTGCATAAATTGATAAGAAAAAGGCACAGAAAAATCAGATGCTTTAGTATCATGAACTCAGGAAAAAAAAATTAAGTTGGGCAGAACTGTTAGTTTTGCATAGGTAAATTTTTCATTTAAAACAAGTATTAAAAAAGCTAAGCACGCTATGGTACTGTGCTCAGGGGTGCTGTCAGGAATTCTGTAACAGTGCATTTATGATATTCATTAGCTTACCAAGACAAATGTCTTGTACTGTTCCAAATTAATAACTAACTTGTTAAAAAGGCAATCAACATTCACCAGAAAGATGCATAATTAACAGAATTCAGTATAAACAAAATTAATACTAAACTGTTGCAGGAGGAAAAGAACATGTACTGCAAAACTGAACCCCCTCCCAGTGCTTCTAAATAAGACAAGTGGGGACTCATGTAGGGAGCACAGGGTCAGGAATCATACAATAATTTTGTTGGAAAAGACACTTAAGATTAAATGAGGATAGAATAATTATTTCTGTTCCTTTTGCATTCGAGTCTCAGATTATGTTTCTTAACTTTAAAAAGTATTTAATTTGTTTCTACTTATAGATGCACTGAGGAGTTGACACTTTCCAGTTCAGAAAGAACATTGTTTTCAACCAGCCTATTCCCCCTGCAAATGCAGGGCCACACCACCTGCTTTAATGATCACTCAAAAGTCAGTGAACTGGACTATTACCATCATTAAAAAAAACATAAATTAGTCCTTGGTTCAGTTTCTTATTTAGATTTGTAAAACTCCAAACAAAGGGAATAAATTCAGATTAAGTTTGCAGTGACTGACTCAACAAGAACTTGGTAGAATGCTGTTCATTAGCTGCATCACACAGCCTGAGCACATGTACTGAAGTGGTAGTGAACTCAGAACACTGATATCTTAACAGGTTATGGTTGTGGGGGGATCTTCTTGTGCATAAGTCCTAATTTCTGATGCAAATAAAAGTGTGGCTTTGCTCAAGCCAGGTCAAAACTTTGAGCCCGCTCCAGAGAAGGGCACTGTTTTTGAGTCAGCTCCACCTGGGAGTTGAGACAAACCAAGGAGTTCCTCGTTGCTGTTCTTGTACTTGTTTTATTAAAAAGAACCAAAACCCTGAAGCTGGATGGTTAAATCCTGACTATACGACTAGGAGCAGGAGACTGGGAGCTGCTGTTAATTCACGTTAATGCAAAGAAAAAAGGAGACCTTCCATCCAAATGAAAGGTAAAAAACTCAGAGAAGATGAACAGCATTTCTCATAAAGCACATTAATCCACGAGTAAATAATGAGGTCCCATTTCAGAGACCTCCTATTTAGCACGATTCAAACAAGGCTTCAATGCTTACGGAGCAGAAACGTTCAAAATAACGAACTGAAAAAGAAGGCAGGGACAAAAGCAGAGATGAAAAGTTTGGGGAACATTATAAACCCCAGTCCTCCAGGGAGCAGCTCACTCATTAGGACTAAGACAATCCATCCTCAGTAAGATAGCAACAGACCATTCATGACCTCTATTGGAGGTGGACTTTTTATGTTTGTTGGGGTTTTCTTGTTTGTTTGTTTGTTTTTTTCCTAAAGCATCTCACAATCATCTCCACTGGCAGTGCCAAGGCATGGAGGGACACACACCCAGGACATGCTGGATGCTGCTGCAACTCCACAAAAGCAGCTACCAACAAAAGCTGGAGATGTTTCCGGGGAGCATCAAAGGCACTGAAATGCTCATCAGAAATTTAACAACGGGTCTGATCCTGAAGTGCTATGATCCACAAGCTGTAGTAATGCCCTCTAAGCCCTTCCAACACTACTGCTCCCCCTCCAGAAACCACGTCATGCAGCATGGTGCATGCTGCGCTGCCCTCCCCCATAAGTAACAGCCACCCAAACCTCAAGCTTCAGGATGTCGTGCTGCAGTTTGCGCTGGAAGTCGAGGAAGTGGGAGATGGTCAGCTTCCCCTTCAGATCTGCCCCAAAGAAGTACGTTGTCAGGGCAGAGTTGAAGCCAGTTTTCAGGGTGTTCCCCGTTGTAGAGCGGTCTCTGTGGCGCATGCCCATGCTGGTTTGGGATCGAATGATGCTCTGCACCTAAAAATAAGAGGAAGGATGTTAGCATCAAAAATACTGCTGGGACTTCTACAAGTCAAGTATCAGTACGAAGTACTCCGAGTTCTTACCGTGTCATCCTCTATTATTTTGTTTTGCCTAAAATAATTCTTAAAAGACAATTCAAAAACCTGGCTTTGGCTTTTTCAGTCCTCTTCAAAGGAAGAAGAGCATGAACTCCTTAAAATGAGTTTTAAGAAACAGTTGACTTAGTTTGCAGGACTCTGTTGCTGATCCTATGTCTGGTCAGCAGAGAGCAGCTTGCTCTCAGACAAATCACAGCAGGAGAGAAGCCCAGTGCAACCACGGGGAAGAAAAAAGCCTACACGTTTTGGACCTTCCACTCCTACTTTACTGCCCATCCTTGTCAGTTCACATCAACCCCGATTGCTCACACCGTGTTTCCTGTCTGCCTGTGCACAAACTCAAGGTTTTTCCACCCAAGGGCACCCTATCCTTGCTGCCTTCTGCTCTCTACCATGGCTGGAAGCTCCTCTGACCCAGGGCTGTGTGGTGAGCTGAGCTGCAGACAGGTGCTGAGCCATCCAGAGCAGGACTCTCCAAAAGTCCTGCAAACTGCATCAGCTCAGATACAACCCCAGTGGCAGTGCCAGCAAAATAACAAATAATGCAGAAGGATCAGAGATACCAGCAGACTGGGGTATTTGCACAGTCAGACAAGCATGAAAGCACATGTTATAACAGCAATATCTCAATGCTTTTAACAAACCACATGTGAAAATAGCTGCCTTCTCCTCCCCAATCTCTCAGCAGCACACTGCATCTTCTTGAAAGAACTGTTCAACTCAAGTAGTTGTCTATGACACAAGGAAGAAAACACAGGACAACTTCCCTACCCCCTACAATGTACCAAGACGTTGAACTTGAAGGATGCAACAGCTTGAAAAATCCAAGAGTTTGTTATTTTAAGGTTCCTGTGCTAATTTAAGCTGGCAGCCAAGCCAAATGCATACTCATCCCCTCTCTCCTTGCACAAATATTCTACTACTCCTTCCCAGTGCCTGCCTATCTGAATGATTATTACTGGCATACAAGAAGCCAGGCTTATTTCTCTGCATAATAACCAATGTCTTCCAACAAGGCAGCAGAAGGATTCATATCACTGACAATGAGTGTGCAAAAGGAGGGGAAAAAAAAAGCCAGCCACCTGACATGCGCCTGGCACTCAGCCTCGACAGCACAGGCTTCCCAAAGCTCCAGCAAACAGAACCACAGACTGGTCTGGATTGAAGGGACCTTTAAAGATCATCTAGTCCAACCCCCCTTCAGTGAGCGGGGACAGGTTCAACTACAGCAGGCTGCTCAGAGCCCCGTCCAGCCTCCCCCAGCATGTTTCCAAGGGTGGGGCATCGAGCACCACTCTGGGCAACCTGGGGCAGTGTTTCACCACCCTCAACCACTGCTGCTTTGCCTTCAGCCTCCTCCTCCTGCTGACAAAAGTTGGAAAGGAGGAAGGGAGGAAGGTAAAGAGCTGCCAAGAGCTCCAGCTGTCAAAAGAATGCCAGAACCTCATTATTGCGGTATATGGGGTATTCATTTTTTTCCTAACAAGACAGCAAGCACTGGAACAACCCCAAAGGGGATGCTCCAGCATAGAACACCCTGTATTGCTGTCAGGCTCACCTTCCTGGAAATGCTGCCTCTGAACCACAGACTACTGGCAATTTTTCCACTACAAAAAAAAAAACAAAAAAAAACCAACCAACAACAACAAACCAAACCACAAAGAGAAAAAAAAGTTTGGTTTTTTTTTTTTTAAATATATGCTGTGATGCAAGGAAGGATTTTTGCACTCTAAATAGCAGCTCCTTGCTTTGCTTTGTGCTCCACTATAAAAGCAAGCTCTGCATGTACATTTTGGAGACAAATATTTATAAACTGTCTGAAGCAATGCAGTTTATGTCTAGCTTGGAAAATTGCCCCTGTATCTGCAGAAGCAAGTGTTTACCACACTGCAGACTGTTCGATTGAGCATCTTCTCCTGGGTGTTATTTATACAGCATCCTACGCCCCTCTTTTTCTCTTCCCATCTATAACAAGCACTGGACAGTTTGAAAATCCATTTGTGAGCACTGGAGCTGAAATTATTTGGCTGGTCCCTATTTGGGGACCCAGAAAGGTAGGCAACCACTGCAAGAAGTTCTCCTCCAGCCCAGCCAGCACTGTCCTTCCCCCACGGCTCATCAGTCATACAAGGATGTACAGCACAGATGCTTGACCACCTTTTGTACATATTTCAGCCTGTTTGTAGTCTATTTCATCTTTTGCACCAAAGAAAAAAAAATGAATGAAAATAGTTAAATATTTGAAGGGAAATCAAAAAGTAATACTTCCTGTGAGTTTACTACTTTTCATTCAAGTTTTTAATTAGAAATAGATGAGTAAACTAACCATTTACATGCTTAAGGATGAAAAGTTGAAGATGATACTGATGCAGGCACCAAACTACTCAGTGCTATGCACTAACCATATACGTCAACTGAAAAAAAAATTTGAGGCTCTTTAGTGAGGCCTGAATTCACTATTTTCTTAATAGGTAGTTAAAACCTCCAACTTATTCACATGTTAGCTAAATTGCTACAGGTAATTTTCTTTTTTGATGAATACTCTTTAAGGTTTTTCAGACATTAATGAAGAAGATCTCCTGTTGGCTGTCTCCAGAGACAATATATGAAAAAAGTGTGAAATTCATGCCCATGTGCTCACAGGCAGCAGGGATGGCACAATGCTTCAGTGAGGATCCTTTCCTTGCCTTCTTTTTCTTCCCATTCTCCCCAAAAATGATGTTGCTCTTTTAAACTGATTCCACCTCCAGTGGTGCAATCCCCTGGAAGGGCCAGTTCCAGCTGTCCCTGCCAGGTAAGGTGTTTACAGGCCAGATCTGCAAACCCTGCCATCCTTCATGCTCTTACTGAGGCACTTCCATAAGGAGTGAAAAAAGAGTATTTATCATATAAATTATTTGGCATGTTATATTATATCTGTGTATACTGTTATATACCTCCTACTGAAGCTCTGTGTCTGCTTCTTTTCTGTTTGGGAAGTGCAGCAAATAAGTTCTAGTGGTATCTGTGAAGACATTGTCAGCTTCTTCTCACTTTCCACACCAGCTCCTTCATCCTCTGACTTGAAAGCTCTGGAAGATCAGCCTTCACCAAAATATTCTGATGCTAACCAGGATTTTTATTCCTTTGTATCTAGGCAGTGACGTATGTAACAAGCTTAACAAAAATATGTTCCCTTTCCTAAGGATTTTTATATGACTTAATGCACATAACTTCCCCGCGCCTACCAGCTGATTTCAAATAATTGAATTCAATTTTGTACTTTCATCCTCATAGTACTTCCAAAACATTCCTCCTCAAGAAACATTCTTTCTTACTTTACATGTGTAATAAAAAAGCCAAACATGACACCCATGTTAGTACCTTGATGTCACTGCATTTTTAGTAGGTGGTTAAGCATTCTCCACGTTTCTTAAATTCATTTATCTCCATAATTTATTTCACTCTAGAACATTAGTTAAGTACTGTAAAACACCTTTGGAACTCTTAAATATTATCAGATAGCTACAGGAGAGTGCTATATTCATGCATTACGCAAAACAGAAGGAAACCCAGCATTTTTTACTTGGGTAAATAGAAAGCTTGGAATTTTCCACAGCTAAATCCATAGTTTGTAGAGAGGCACTGACAAACCTGGGCAGAGCTGTGTGTTCAAACTCACACTTGAAGGAAAATGACCAAACTTAGGGGTTTATGTTACAAGCTGTCACATGAATGGCTATCATATTGGTGATAAATGTACTTCATTCTCCTCATAGTCCAAAGTTGGCATCTAAAAACATTCAGTTCACCAGATATATTACACAGCTCTGGAGCAAACTCATAATGGTGACATCATACCCACAGGTAATAATTTCAGAAGGATGACAGCAAAAGATTAGAAGGGGAGTAATTAATTTAAGAGACCTGCTTTGCCATTAGTTTTTCCCATTTATAGCAAGTGCCCCAAGCGTGACCTCTTAGAGACTCTTCTGAAGTTAACTTGTCATTCAGTCAACCAATGCGTAAGAATTTGTAACTAGATTATTCAGGGCTGCTTTGTTCTCAGATATCAGCACACAGCTTTTCAACTTCTCCTAATATAGATGTCCTTCTGCATAAAAAACACCTGCAAGGGCAGGTTATTTTTTTTACCCAGACAGTCTTGTTTTCTTTGCCCAGAAGTAGCAGCTTCCACTCGACCATTACACACCCAGCCCCCAGGGATAGGGGGTCCCAGAAGAAGTGCCAGGGACCACATATTAGGTAAATTATTGGTGTACCTCCCCTGCCTTTTTCTTTGATAACAGAAGTGGTGACTACTATTAGAAATAGTGTGGCCAGCAGGACTAGGTCAGGAATCATCCCCCTGCACTCAGCACTGGGGAGGTGGCACCTTGAATCCTGAGTTCAGTTTTGGGCCCCTCACTCCAAGAAGGACATTGAGGGGCTGGAGCAGGTCCAGAGAAGGGCAACGAAGCTGGGGATGGGGATAGAGCACAAGACTGGTGAGGAGCAGCTGAGGGACCTGGGGGTGTTGAGCCTGGAGAAAAGGAGGTTCAGGGGAGACCTTCTGGCTCTCGACAACTCCCTGACAGGAGGCTGGAGCCAGGTGGGGTTGGTCTTTTCTCCCAAGGAACAAGTGACAGGACAAGAGGAAATGGCTTGAAGTTGCACCAGGGGACATTAAGGTTGGACATGAGGAAAAATGTCTCCCCCAAAAGGGGCTGCCAAGGCCTGGCCCAGGCTGCCCAGGGCAGTGGGGGAGTCCTCATCCCTGGAAGGATTGAAAAGCTGTGGAGATGTGGTGCTGAGGGACATGGTTTAGTGGTGACCTGGCAGTGCTGGGTTAAGGATTCTATAACTCCCTATCCAAGCAGCCAGTTCCCTTTTTTGCAAACACGTTTACATTTCCTTTCATGAGTAGCACACAGATAGAACCTTGTTAATATAGAGCAACTTCAGGATATTTGAGTTTGCACAGCCTTATGGGTGTTTTCTTGTAAGCAAGGAAAGACCTGACGTCCTCAGGCAGCAGTGTTGTTTTATATTGCAAAAACCCCAATACACTTCTGGATCAGATATTTTGCCCACTAACAGCTCAAGACTTCACTCTATTCTCACTTTAACTCATAGCTTTTAGGAGGACCTCCCCAGTACCAGACATACAGGCTAAGCTCATTAAAAAGCCAGCATCAAATTCCCTGTTTATGAAACCTGGTAAGAAACAGGGGAAAGAAACTAATGAAAATATGCTCTCAATAAACACATTTTTTAATTACATTGAAACTACTGGCTAAATTCTTCTTTGAAGCTAACTCATCCTGGTTATTCTCAGAAGACAAACAAAATTAAGGAATGCAGTAAAAACTGTGGAAGAAAATAGGATCAAAATCCTATGACATCAGTGAAGTGAAAAAAAATTTTTAACTACTTTGGAAGTGACAACTTGTAAAGATTCCTGTGACAGTAACAGGAAATCAGAGTTTATACTTATAGTTGTCCTGTTTGAATGAAAAATTATGTGTTGAAATAGGCAGATAAAAAAATAAAGCAGGCACTGAAGCAACGCAGCAGAGCACAGAAGGAAAAGATGTAAGCTAGCACTAAGCACAAATATAAATCACAATAACATCGTAGAGGAGTGCTGCACTTATGACACAGCATTAAGAAGTCAATCTGTTGTTCAACTTGCCTGCTCAAACTCTTCCATGTCCACCTCGCCGTCACCATTCAGATCAAACATCTTAAAGGCAATTTCAAAATTCCTCTGGGGAGCTACATAAAAAAAACACAATAAACACTAAAGGCCAGTTAACAAAGACACAAAAGCATAATAAAAAAGGCAGAAGTTCAGAATGATTCAAGATTCATGGTGCTCCTTTTACCAAAGATTTTGACAATGAGGCTGGGAGAAGATGTTTCTTGAACAAAATTTATTCCATTTACAGAAAGGAAAAGCACAAAAGCAAGACATCATCTGATATTTCTAATGACAATGAAGAGAAAAGGAGGCTGTAGCAAGAGCTCCAGCCTCCATGTGTTACACAAGCTTAGCAGTGGCCTTGGTTTTCATACCAATCCCTGGTAGTAACTCTAAACATGGAGTGTTATCACTGCTAAAAGCAGACAGTCTGCAAAAATACACTGCTAACTTCAGACAGTGCAGTTAATTAGAAGAGCTTTTGCTGACAAGTTAAAATCATTGAACAGAACCAGCTCTGTTCTACCTGAAACCATGACATCCATAGAGTTTATTACCAATTTGGCCAGAGGACTTTCCTCTGGCACTGCAGAGCACTCTCCATGCTCTGTGAAGCAGCCAGTGGGTGAGGAGCAGACCTGGACTTCAGTAATTCTCTTCCAGACTCAGCTTGTCTCACTGTGCAGATTTAAACAATTCATTACCAACACTGCCTCAGTCCTGGGATGACACTGGGATAACACATGACATGGAGCTCACCAGCTGAGATGTACCCGAGACAGCACGGTACCTTATTTTTCATTGCATTTAGTCTATGTTGTCATGGTTTATTTAACCAAAATTCTGCAAATGCATCACTTCACAGCCACCCATCACAGTAACACCACGCTCTTTCCTCTGCATCCCACCAAAGAATTTCAGTATGTTTCCATTTCAGGCTCTGCAACCCATCAACATTTAAAGCTACAACATAGTGCCATGATTGTTTTTTGTTTTTTTTTTCAATTAAGCTAATATAGGAGACTTTATCTGGCTCTGCTGCTTTCAAATACAAACCACCTACAGGAATTTTGGTGTTTGCTGGGATTTTTAGGGAATCCTCCAGGCTATAACTAGTGATTAGGTTTTCATCTTAAATGATCAATTACAAATTTGCCTCCTATTTTTGTTCTGCAGGTGGCTCTTCCCCACCCAAATCTGGCAGCAGGATGTGGATCACTGATGAAGCTCATCCTCTTTTAACTTCATCTGCTGCAATCAACTTCTGATACTTCTTGTGGATGCTCAAAAAGTAATGAGTTTCTGCAACCAGCAGTCTGCATCAAGGCATCTCCCAGACAGGGATGGGAGGGGGAGCACAAAGAGGAATCACTCAGACAGAAAGAAATTAATAAGGAATTAACTGAATTGGATTTCGTACATTAGTTACAGCTTCAGTTTAAGGCCAGGAGACTTTCACATCATGCTTTCCCCTTACTATAATAAACTGTAGCATTTCATCACTGAAAGATTCAGCGAACATGTTAATGAGATCACTTTTTGCAATCACTTTGTGCTTTAAACAGATGTATAACAACATTAAGCTCAATGACAGGAACGGGCTGTCGCTGGCCGCTTGATATACAGCGCACACAGTCGTGCTGTTATCTCTGGATTTCCAATTTCCTTGTGCCAATTATTCAGCTTGTAAATTCCAAACACCATGTGAATAAGTCTCCTATAACCCCAGTGATCGCCAGCAGCACATGGTGGGTCATCTCTCCTCCCACACGTAATACTGCAGTGGAGGCCCTGCCTCCACCTGGCTTCTCCATCCTGCCTGCTGGGGTCAGGAGACCTGTGCTCATCATCCCTCGTTAATTTGGCATTAGCTGAAGTGGAATCAAGAGAACCAGCTGTCCCCAACACCAACCTGCTCTAACTGAAAGTGTCCCTGCTCTTTGCAGGCGGCTGGACTAGATGACCTTTAAAGGTCTCTTCCAATCCAAACCACTCTGTGATTCTATGAACTTCCTCATCTTCTCAGTGATTCAGTCTAATTATAGGGATTTCTACAAAAACCTTCCCCTGTATCCATTCATCATTTCCAGTGATTAAATTCACCATTTCATTGAAGAGCAACAACACTAAGCACCTTCCCTCTTCATGTTTAAATAACACATCCAATGGTATTCACTTGAATTACAAATACTGCATGAAAGCCTGGATGCAATGTCTTCTTATTAGCCCCAAAATCTACCACTGCATGGAAAGAGCTGTTTCCTCTATGAGGAAAAGGAGGAATATACAAAACTCTCATCTAGTTACACAATGCTAGGAAAAAAAAAGCAATTTACACATCTCTCCTTTCTTCCCTCATTTTCTCTACCAGGTTATAATGATGAATATTCTGAGATTGGAAAATTTGTTAAGTCATTTTAGTCCTTGTTAAAAATTGGTATTTGGTTTCCTTTTTTGTTTTGTTTTGCTTTTTTCCCCTTTCTTTAAGGAAACATAACACCATGTCCCATTTGTGCAGACACAGGGTGAAGAAGATACTTAACTTACCCCTCACAAATACTGTTTCCTTCCTTTCTTTCTCTAAACACATATTTTCAAGAGCAGTTTATCAAAGTCCCAGCGGAGAACATAATTTGCAAAATTGAAATTAACAGTTCAGCATCAAAAATCTGCACATTCAGTATTTTCTAAGGACAGGGAAGGAAAGTGGCTTTAAATTGGGAATTTTAATTACTTCATTACTTCTTCCTCTGATCTGCATATTTAGCTCCAATTACTTGTAATGACATTTAAATCCAACAGACATGAATCTGAACCAGGGAAATCAGAGGGCACCAAAGACAATTAGCTCATTCCACTCCTGCTCAGGAAGAAATGTTCACCAAGATGTATGTCCCTGATTTCTGGGCACTCTGAATTTATTTGGTCTGGGTGAGATGACTTCTGCTTCTCTTCTTGAGTGTGATGCTTTTGCCCAAGATTTACTGGGGAAAAGTCATCTTGATGGCAGCCAAACCCCCTTGCCCACACTACCCCATTACTCGTGGTTACATAAGCATGTACAGCCTCCATTTTTCTTCTCCTTCTTGCACTTACATCTTTCAGAAATTTGCAGAACATAAAAGCAGCAGTTTGCCTAGCTAAACAGCCTTTCCCTTTCTTCCCTTCTCATCTATTTTGCCCCCCAGATTAACTGTACTTGACTGCAGCTTCTAAATTTCCTCACTGCCTCCTTAATTAGGATGCCTCCAAATTAATCCAATATCCCTCCTGCAATGGTTATCACAATTATTTAAAGGACTGTTTGTTTTCAGGATGGGGCAATGCCTGTCTTTACAAGGGAAAACCATTTCTGGATTTTCCCCAAGTGCTCTCTCTTTGATTTTGCACCATTCTTTTTGACATTGGTGAGAATAGAGATTTTTGCATTGCAACAGATTTCCCTTGGGCAACTGCCTTTTCTAGATTTATTTCTAGTGTTTAGGTGTTCAGGGGCATATAGCTTCCTCATGATTCCTCTATGTCATTAGCAGAAGTGAAAATATGGTACTGGAGCCCACAGCAACACCCATTAATGAGTTACCTATTCCTAGCTTTGAGATATACGCAATCATATCTCATATATGTATCTAGAGAGACCAGGTTGAAATCACTCTGTAGATCCATAGCTGCACCAGCTCTATACACCAAGCTACTTTTTTGTAGAATCATGAAATGTTTCAGGTTGGAAGGGACTTTTCAAGGTCACCTAGTCTAACTCCCCCTTAACTTCCCCTAACTTAACATCTAGTGAAGAGGGCCATCTGCAACTAGAGCAGGTTCCTCAGAGCCTGATTCAACCTGACCCAGAATGTTTCCAGGAATGGAGCTTCTACTACCCTGGGCAACCTGGGCCAGTGTCTCACTACCTACAGTGTAAAAAAAAATTCTTCCTCATATTTAGCCTACATCTCTCTTCTTTCAATTGGAAACTGTCAGCCCTTGTCCTGTCACAACAAGCCCTGCTTGACTGTCCCATCTTTTTTCTGGGTCTCCTTTAATTACTGGAAGGCTGCAAGAAGGTCTCCCTGGAGCCTTCCCCTCTCCATGCTGCCCAAGCCCAGCTCTCTCCTGCTGGCCTCCCAGCAGAGGGGTTCCACCCTCGGGTCACTGCTGGGGCTCCTCTGGCCCTGCTCCAGCAGGTCCCTGTCTCTGCTGTGCTGAGGACTCCAGAGCTGCCCCAGCACTGCAGGGGGGTCTCCCCAGAGTGGAGCAGAGGGGCAGGATCCCCTCCCTGCCCTGCTGCCCACACTGCTGGGGGAGCAGCCCAGGATACAGTTGGCTGCGAGCACACAGGGCCGGCTCCTGGCCAGCTCCTCACCCCCAGCACTCAACTAATCCGGGAGTTACTGAAAAGGGCAATGAACATTTTTCTTGATTCGTTTGTCCAAATCAAATATTTAGGAACAGAAAGACAGTAAGAAACCTAAAAAGCTGCACACAGTAGTGTTATGAAGATGAGCAACCTCCACCAAACAGATGGTGAAAAGCAGCACTGACCACATTGCAAAAACCCACTTGATCCATCAGTACAAAGCCCTAGGGAACCTCTGAGGGACTAAATGGGTTGATTAGGTATCTATAAGTCAGTTATGCGATTTTTAACTATTTTAGATTATTCATCAGACCAATCTGCAGCACTCAATTACTCTTTACTGCCATTTACTCTCACCAGAAGCAATGCACTCTGAAAGACAATAAATGCTCACCGACGAGAAAAGCCACATTTTACTATTTTTGCACTTATTTTATCTTCTCTTTCCCCAAAACTCAACACTCCACACTTGAAGAGATTCCTCTGACTTCTGCTGTAACTCATGCATTACGTGGTTGTACACAAAAATTGTCTGTAGAACATCCACCTCAAGTTGGGGTACCGCATTTTAAGTGAACTGTTTTTAGCACACTTTTGGAGAATAAAAATTGCTTCCTCAGTTGTAACTGAGAATTTCTTTGTCAAAGTAGAGTGGGATTTTTCGTGGTGTTACTTAGCAGAAGTAAAATTCCTAGTTACTCCTTTGAAAACACTGGAATATATCACCCTTCCCTTCTACCCCAAAATTAAGAAAATGGTATGTACAAAGGCCATAGCACCCTTAAAAAATATAAAAAAAATAAAAAAATATATAGCTTCATAATCAGTCCAGAATTAACACAGTCCTTCTAAAGCAGAGATAGCCTGTGCAAGCCTTGCAGCTATAACCATATATTTAATTTTTTAGTTTACAACATGAACAAGAGTTTACCTTGTTCCTCCAGCCAAAGATTAACCAAGAATTTTTTTTCCTCCTCCTTTAAGTTACATGAATTAACATGGTGATTATTCTGACTTGCACATCAGCATTTTAGCCAACTGTTTCTGCACGTGTTTGAACAGGCACATTTCTGTCTGAAGGAAAGAACTGGGGTCAGAGATGAGCTCACCCTCACCAGACCACAGCACTGCCCAGCACTGGTATCTACTTCCCCATAAGCAACTGCACCTGTAACAGGGAACTGCTAGATGATGCACTTTCACTTAATTCATCTCCAAATGCTGTATTTTTTTTTTATTGAGAATTAAGCTACAGCTTTATAGGGAAACAACTACCCATAGAATATAGATGGCTGAGCCCAAGCTGCAATAAATACAGGGGAAAAAAACATTAAACTGTCCAGATATTTTTCTTTCAGATTAATCCTCTATTTCAGAAAACAAATCAAAATCTCACCAATGTTTTTTTTTTTAATGTTAGTCAATGCAGAAATGTAAATAACAGGCTGCTAAAATAACCGAGTCCTCAACACAGAGACTGAGCCACATTATCATCAGTTCTATAGGTAAAATATCTTTAAATAGCTAAGGGTTGTTTCTTATGACAAAGAAGAACCAGAATTACCTCTAAAATAATACAGATGAGTCATGTTAAAACTCAAGTATACAAACAGAACTAAAATACAGACTTCAGCTTTAAAACAGACTAGCACACAGAAAATCACATTTTCATTTGATTTTCAAATTCCACCTAAAATCTAAAATATAATGCTGCTTCCACAAGTGGAAGACAAGACTTCCACACCTGGCAGAAGTACACTCTATTTGTATAACTGGCATACATCTAGACTAGGTGTTATTTCCCAACAGCATGAGCTGGATCACATTGGCTGGACCACCACTGCTGGCTCACTGCTGCAGCTCCACATGCAGGTAAAGGGATACAAAGTGGCTGACAAGGAACCTGCCATTACACAAAATAAAAATACAACCACCACTAATAGTAACGAAAGCCCTAAACAACCTAGAGCAAGAGACATGAAGTTTTTGTTAGATTTTTGCTCTGAATCCACACTGGAAGTTCACTTGTCTGAACCCAAGCACATGGATTCAAGCTCTACTTAAGTACCAAACTCCAAAGTTACTGCGCTGCACATGGAATCATAGTATCATTTAGGTTGAAAAAGACCTTTAAGATCATTGAGTACGAGCGTTATGCCCACACTGCCACCAGAGACAGCGAGAGGTGTTGAACAGAAAGCAAAAAAGGGGTTAGCTAGTACTGTTGACAGGTAAAATCCCAAGTAAGTCGTTGTCTTCTACAGAAACAAGATTGGACATGTGTCAGGAACAGCTAAAGGATCTGGCATGTGAATGGATGCTCTGATGCACTACGAGGGTGATGGGTCACTGGAACAGGCTGCCCAGGGAAGTTGTAGGTGCCCCAACTCTATATGTGTTCAAGACGAGGTTGGATGGGGATTTGAGCAACCTGGTGGGAGATGTCCCTGTTGATGGCAGGGGTATTGGAACTCAATCTTTAAGGTCCTTTCCAACTCAAACCATTCTATGATCCACCATGATAGTGTGCTACCTGCATATACAGAAATTCACATCAAGCATGCAGTACACTCTTCCTTGGAATAAAGTACCAGGTGACCCCATTTTTAATCTTTCTTATATTTAATAAAAAAAAAAAAAAGATTGCCATTTCACTTCTCATTTTGCTTGACAATTTGTGAACCAAAAACACTGTGATTTTGACACCAACGTTTGTATTTTGGTTTTAACAAATAATGTACCAGGTGACCCCATTTTTAATCTTTCTTATATTTAATAAAAAAAAAAAAAAGATTGCTGTTTCACTTCTCATTTTGCTTGATAATTTGTGAACCAAAAACACTGATTTTGTCACCAACCTGTGTATTTGTGTTTTAACATCAAGGACAAGCATATGCCTCAGTGTCAGAGAACGTGACGGCACCTCAGCCGGCATACAAGACTTATCTTTCAACAACCTCTCATCAGGCACCACACGACTCACAGATCATCACTGGAAATCAAGAGTCCCTCTTAAACACCTCTCTGAAATAAGGACCTGCAAACAAGCTGTGGAAATGGCAGCTCCAGATGAAGGAAATTAGAAGCTGCACTCTCCAGGGAACCCCTGGAGAATAAAGGACACCCCAAACATTTGCAGGTTCTGGGATATTGGTATGAGTGACACAAAATTATTTCATTTCTTAATTTCATAGAAATAGTCGTGACTCAGTTTCTGGAACTTCTCAACCACGTGCTGCACACAGTAGTCCTTCCCACTGCATATTTACTGCCCTCTGTGACACAGGAGGTTGGTAGAGAACCATCAGCCCAGCACACCATACAAATAAAAGGGATGAAGAGATACACAGATAAAGACCATGTGAAGACTGCAAGTGGAGAGGTTGGTAGGGCTATCCCAGGCCCGAATTTCAGTTTTCAAACTGTAGAGGGTCAAGCTGTACTTGGGAATATCGCAAACCACCAACTGTGAGAAATATGCCCTGTTTCTGTCCTCCTGCATGGCTACCAGCCCATGGCAAGAGGTGGGATGCTGAGCCAGACAGCCCTGGGTCTGACATGAACCAACCAGGCTCATGTTTGGAAGTTGGGATATGCCTTGGAAGAGGATCTCTGTGCTACTGAGACATATCTTGGAAATCACATATAGCAGTGACTGGGCTGGCAGAAAGGTACTGGAAGATATTCATGCACCATATAGCGTGGAAAAGATGAACCTGTGTAGGTAAACAGAGGGTCTTGAAAGTTTAAAGATAATATTAACATGAATAGGACCACAAACAAAAATATTCCTATAAACTCAAAGCAACCTTTTATCTCCTTTTCTTGTAGAAACAAGCCCTGTGGCACTTAGTGCTGCTTTTGAAGATTAAAATGCCACTGGTAAGACAACAGATCTCACTCATTGTAGGGAAGGAGGCTGAAGACATTCCTGTCAGCCAGCAATACATACTCAAAATGGCTGCAGTGCAAACAGACCCTGGAGATCATGTTGTCTGTGTGCAGCAGTGCGGGGGAGCACGTCGTGCCACCGCCATCCCGAGGACCCGCACAGCACTCAATATCCAGCCAAAAAACAACTTCCAGAGCTAGACAGCTTGGGATTTATTTCTTACAGAGAAGAAAGAGAAAAAAACAAAAGGCAAACCTATCCTAGGCAAGAGGCCTTGAGGCGCAGCTCTAGAAAGAGCCTGCAGCAAATGGGAGAAGTTGCTGCAGGTCTGCTACGGCAGCCCTGGCAAGAGAATAATCACTTTGACTTGAGCCAGTGCTACTTAACCCTCCTTCTAGGAGAAGTAAATCCAGATACAGTGACAGTTCAATTACAGAAACAACACTAACTTGTTCTTTTAATGCCCTCCTCCCTTCAGTACCTGTTAATCAAGCAGGCATTAGTGTGCCTGGACAACAGACCACATCTGCTCTGAAACTGCAGTCACCAGTGGTGGCAAAGCTCTTTTGCTCCTTCCTCCACGTCTTCTGCAAGTCCAAAAGCAAAAGCCTCTTTGGTCAGGGAATCAATGTCTTCACTTGCCTATGACATTTGAAAGGCTCGGTGTAAATCTCATCAGCATTTTGCTTATCCTGTATTTTGCTCATTGTTCTACCTCTGACCCAAAACACAGGGAGTGGCTGAAGCAACAGAAATCGTGGGGTACCCTCAAGGCTGCTCTGCTCTCATTGCCTTTAATAGAAAGCTGACTTTCCTTAAGTGGTTAAAAGCTCTTTTATTAGTTGTTTTAAAAATATATTTTCAGAGAAACATAGCAACTGATGAGAACAGACAGTGCCAGAGCGAGAATCACTTGTACATAAAATATGGTGACAGACTTCATTTTCTGTGCAATATGCATAGAGCCCTCTGCAAGCAACATCCAGATGAAGCCTCTAGCCTTCCCTCCTCCTCTCCCTCCCCGGCAGCTGCCACGCCATCCACATTTCAGAGAATACAACTGAAGCTGCAAAGAAAAATTACACTAAATTCTTTGGGAAAGCACTGTCAAAGCCCATTGGTGCTTTTGGTAGAGCGAGGGAGATGCGCAGGAGCTGTCTCAGAAGACTTGTCGGGTACAACTCTCTTGAGGAGCACATTAACACAAGACCTGTTGGTCTTCTTGTTTTCAGAGGTTATCATTGATTAGTTTTGAGTTCAGTAAGCCAGATGAGACAACGATTGATCTCTCCCCATCACTTCTGAGCATGACAAAGGAGCACCTTTTCCTCCTGCCTCCCATCCCCAGACCTGATCTCGCACTCCCCTTCCAATTGTCCTACTTTAGTGCTCCATACATGACCTTCCTTCCTCAGTATTTAGCAGGTTCTTAATGTATGGGTTATCTAAACAACACAGTGAGAAAACCAATATTGAACTGTCAGGTTTAAGATGTACTTTCCTCAATCTATTTTATTTATTTCCCAGGGGAGCAGAAGTAATCAGAAACTACTGAATTCCTGCAGTCACGTTCACTAGTAGGAGAGTAAACCAGCAAGATGTAGCGGTAAATTTTCTATGTAGCTACAGGGCAAGATTTGATCTGAAGGTTTATTTTTGTAAAAGCAAATGCTTTAAAAATGAAAACAAACCTCTTCCTCTGGAGAATCAGTTTGACAGTAGCTCCAGACACATTCCTCCATCTTCCATGTCCATTCAGCAAACCCCCAAAATTACCCAAAAGTCAACCAAAAATCCTGGAAGACTTAATTATCTTTTTTTTTTTTTTTTTTCTCCTCCTCTTCTGATTTTTTCATTTTTCCTTTTTGGAAGCACTTTCCTTGTCCACCCTTCACATAAATCCTCAAAACACAAACCACCCAATTCAGTCTCCTCTTGTTAGTCTGATTCCCCAGTAACTATGAACATGTTTAAAAGCCCGAGAACAAGAGGAAGAAAAAAAGGAAAAAAAAACAAACCAAACATTCTTCCTGCACAAGCCTCCAAAATAAGGCTGGTTGCTCCTCTAACACAAGACGGTCTCTTTTCTTTTATTCTCACAACCAAGAAATTAAAGCAAGACAAGAACAATTTCTCTTGCTGCTGTCTGTAGAAGTACATGAAATTAATTTTCACCCTGCATACCTAATTAGGAGCTTGCTCACCACCAGCCCAGCCATAAAGCCAAGGGCATGAGTGTTTTCTAAAGCATATTCAGTAACATGATACTATAGGTTTGAGAGTTCATCGTCATCTGCAGAGACTCGGATTAAAAGCCCTGGCTACACAAGTGAAAATACCTTAGATAATTTCAGCACAAGCTAGACTAACACAAGAAAGCAAAAGTCTTAAGGCTCAGTTCTGAGACTCAAAGAAAAAGACTGACTAAAATCCTAACAAATTCCCTGGCTTGAACAAGCTTTATCTGTCAGTGTTTGTTTTCACAACATGAAGTTCACATATACTTCTTCTTGCACCGTCTGCATTTGACAACAAACAAGACCTTGAACATGGCTTCTCCCCCCTCATAGATCCTCTGACACACCGTGTTCAGTAAATGAAGAGCTGCCTCTTCACTTGTCCGTGTTACAGCGTGCAAGAACACAGAGGAAAAAACAAAACAAAACAAAGTTCCTGTCGCTTTTACAAAACATCAGGGAATTACCAATGATTACTCCCCGAACAGCACAGGGAACTTTGCAAAGGTCTACAGCAAACTGGGAAGTGATCAACTTTTTAATTCCCGTAATGAGGCCATCATGAAGCAGTTATGTGCAAGATTAGACATCTAACTTTTATCTCTTTTTAAAGTCTGAAAATAAAATGTCCAAAGTCCATTTGAGCATATTCCTCATTATGCCACAACGGGGCTGAAAAATAATTGGAATTTCTGTTGATTACCCCTTTTGTTATGCAGCACTTTCCAAGCAGCTAGAGAAGTTCTGCAAATGGAGTTTTCAGCTTGTTTTCCCCATGAAGAACGTCTAGAAATGCCATCTGACATTACCAAAGGCATCAGTTTCACTGCTTCTTGCCAGCAAGGCAAACTTCTAGAGTGCCAGCACTTCAAGTGCAGAAGACTTCGCTGGAACAGATTAGCAGATCACAGAAATATCACAAATGCAAGTCAAGTGCAGCAGGGTGAAAAGACAGAAGGTATCTAATGGTACTGGTTGAAATGTAAACAGCTTAACTTCTCTCCTCATTAGGTTACATCACGCACAAGCCTGAGCTTACCCAAGTGAAAATACCGCTGGAGAAGAGAGTTTGAACAGTCTTGTAACCAGTAAAGAGCTGAAAAGCAATATTCATCCAAACAGAAGAATATCATATGAACACAACTCAAAGAACACATCTCCATGTACAGCTTTGAACAGTAGGTCAAATGGTTCATAAAAAAAATGACCACATTTTGAAATGAGAAATCTTCAGAAGTCATCAACCTGTTTATTCTTCTGAACCACTCGAAGCTACATCCAAATTGGATGAAGCAAGAGGAATTATTCACTCGGCTAAAGTTTCAAGCAATCAAGAATTCCTTTTAGGGAAATATATGTAGACAACAATAGCAAACTCATTGCTTGTAAACATTCAAATTTGAAAAAAAGTAATTGCAGAGACAAAATCCCTCTGTACTTACTGGAAAGGACTGTTGTGAGGAAGATGTAGTCAGAAAAGGAAATGAGTCCACATTCTCCAAGTGCGTAAAATATGCTGTCCTCATCAGCAAACTTCTCACGCTCCTGGGATAATTTCTATTTATTCATCCAACCCACACCCCAAAAAAAGAAAATAAAAGCAATTGGTTAACTAGAGAAACAGAAGCCATTATTTGTATCCTTACCACCAACCAACAAGCCACTCCACAAACACACACCCCTACTATCTCCATTCATTGTCAGTGGACCTTTTCCAGCCTTCAAATCTGTCAGACATGTTCTGCAAAGATCAGTGCCTCCCCATCTGAAATGAGGGGAAAGGAATTGCACAATATTAATTAGTTAGTTTAGCCTAGCTGAAATGCAGATAAAACTATATGCTTAAAGTGATGTGAATGTTTGAGAGATTAGTGTTATGAAAATGACATTTTTAATATAGGATTCAAAAAGGTAATTATTCTATTTCACTAATAGCATTTTAGTTATACTTGGTTGTAGCAGTAGCCAAAACTATTCCACATTAATAAAATGAATGATCAAAGTTATTAAAACTGTGTTGTTATCAAAAGCACATGATTCAGGAGTGTGCTTTGTAAGCTCACTATGAGGACCAGGACCACTATCAATCTCAATGTCTCTCCTTCTTACTCCAGTTCTTCTTCAATGCCTTGTTTTAATAGAAAATACCACAGGTTTTATCAGCTTATCTCCCTTACTAACCTAAAAATCCAAGTCCCTTTGATCTACTGAAGCTTCAAAGACTGAAAAGGATCCATAAAACTGTTAGGAAACACACACTGAAATCCACACAGGTGATCCATTTTTAGAACACAGCAGGAGGAGGCACACACACACTCACAGAGGAAAATTAATATAAAGGAAAGTAGGCAGGGATGAGGTTATTCCACAGAAACCAGGTCATGCAAGCACAGAAGCATGGTGAAAACAAGGCTGAATTTAGGTTTTAGGGCAAACCACTGACAAACACCACCACATGAGGGTCCAGCTACACAACTGTCCCCCACTGTTACCTCTGTCTAGCGGAGATCCCATCATATACAAGATAAAGGAAAGAAAACTGGTTAACCAACAATAAAATAAGCAGGCAAAACAAAACATTGAGTTGAACAGTTAGACTTGCGAGGAGCAAGAAAGTTCTGAAGCAACCAGGTGGTTGCTTTGACTGGGTACTGCTAAGAAGCCTAAGGAGACATCCCAGCAAGAGTTAGCACATAACCTCTCCACGTCAGACCCACTGTCTGCAGCTGATGTCTCTCATCCACCACAGGTTTGGGGTTGTGTTTTTTTTTCAGAGAGAGAACTCACCATTGTATGCGACTGCAGAGTGGGGATGAGCTCAGCTAATAATTTAGATGAAAACTTAACCCGTATCTGGTTTGAAAACCACAAGAAAAGAGACAAAAATATTCATATAGATCATATATAATCCAGTTTTCTGGGGAAAAAGTTCAGCTCTATCAATCAAAAAAAACTCTTCCCAGTAGCTTTGCCTTTACCATCTGGAAAGCATCAGAATTTAATAAGAGGTGAATCACTAACAGCAGACAACATGCTAATGGCATTCATTTCATGCAAGATAACTGCTGTTTATGTTTAGGAGATATCAGGTGGAAGTATCATTTACTGAAAGGTATATGCTTCCCTTCCCATCAAGATGGATCCTAAAAAAAATTACAGCAATGCTTATGTTAAGGAAAAAAACCCACAAAGTCTGTTTTTCCTTTAATCTGAAGGGAGGATTTGTGGAGAAAGCCGTTTTCTGACATTGCTGCCAGTGGTGTTGCCAGCAGCACCTCACCTGCTCCTGTGATTTATTGCTCCCTCCTCTGATTGCCTGTCCTTGGCAGCATTTATCATAAACTAGCTCTTAGCGTTCTGTTTCACCTGCTCGAAGGACCCCATGACAAAGTTCCAGACGTTGGCTTGTTAATTTTTATGGGGTTCTTTTCTGCACTGAAAATTCAGAGTCGGCAAACAGCTCTAAATATTCCCCATAAACGGAAAACCACATCCACAGACTAACAATAAGAAGATAGTAAGTTAGTTGCTCTCTGAAATGCAAAGGCATAGGAGAAAATAACTGACCTGATCAAAAAGATTTTCAGGCTCCTAACACTAGCAGGAGAGAAGTTTTTAAAAAATTCACAATGCTTCCATTTATTTTCTTCTGGCTCACTGAGAAGCTGCCTGTTTGATTGCTTTCCATAAAGTATGTGGGAAGCTCACCCCACCAAGACAAAGGCTAAAAGCACCTTTCTCAGGGGTTGTTCCCCACTATTAAACATTATATTCTACAGAATTATATTATAAACCCCAGGGGAAAGGAAAACAAAACAAACAACCCCACCCAAAAAAAAACAAAAAAAAAACAAAACCAACAACAACAACAACAACAACAAAAAAACTCAAACCAAACCACCAAACCCAACCCTACCTACTTTACAAAGCACAACATGGACTGCTGAGTTCCTTCAAAGTCCAAGGTGGAGGAACCCAAAGTTAGTCATCACTAACACCTAAAACCACTGTCTGTAGACCTTGAGCTTCTTATCCACATTCTATCTTCCTTGCAGCACACTCTACCATCCTTTCTAGACAGAAAAATAGTGCAGGGACTAGAAAACGTAGGGGAAAAATCCTTTTCTAAGCCTTCAATCTCTGTTAGAGACGTGTCGCCTTCAGAAATTACTTATTCACACAACTGCAGGACAAGTTGCACATCACACCCTTTTGTGCCTGAACACAAACATTCTCAAAGTGCTCAGTTAAAACAGTCAAACGTCTTCCATTTAAGATTTTTTGCTGTGTTAAATCCATTCCCAAAACCAGCATAATTGGTTAAGATCATTCAGCAGGCCCAAAAAAAACCATATAAGACTGAGCATTCACAAGTGAACAAGCCACAGGAAACAGTTTACAAATACAAAATATTTTTCAGTCAAGCAGTAGATTCATGTTAAACAAGCACAGAAATGAGCAAACATCCACATTAACATATAGAAAGAAAAAGAAATTCAAATGTACCATTGCTTTCGGCACAAGCACGGCTGTGCAAGTTCAGTGAAAAGCCTCCACTCTGGCCTCAGTGGAATAGAACATTTTACAGGCACTCAGGCAGATTATTTTACAACACCAGACATCAACAATGGGTAAGAGAAATAATGCAATTGAACTTCAAAATCCAAAGCTTGGTTTGTCCTTTCGAGCTTGGGCTCAAAGCCTAACAAACAGCACCAGAACGTGGGTTGAGCATCTCAGTAACAGTGACCAACCTTCCCCCAAATCCATGTGCTGTAGAAAACCAACTCCCTGAACTTGGATTACGGGGTGGCTGCATGCAAGCAAAGCACCCATGTGACAAATTTCACATATTCTATCCCAAAACTGATCTACTGTAGGAGCCTACCTTGAGCCATGTACAGCTTCCAGGTAATGAAGGATTTTGGGAAGAAAAACCCCACTGATTCCTTCCATTCCTTACCAAATATTACCTTTATTTGAGATGTTAAAACTCTTCCCAGAGCTGAGTAAAGAGGGAAATGTTCTAATACTTAATTATGCAAATCTGAAAAAAAGATGCATTTCTGCAAATTAAGGGATGCCTCCTCTGCAAAGGCAGACAGACACAAGGTGCAGTGCTGGTGTTTGCTCTGAATTCCTAATGCACATCAAGAAAGGCATCATCAGCTAAATCTTTGCAGCTCCACTTCATTTTGCATTTTAGAAACTACTTAATGAGCAGCATTGAACTTGTCACTTTGGGAAGAACACGTTCTTGGTAAGTCATTTAGAGTTGAGAGCTTGTGTTTCAATCTGGAGGAAAACACACACTTTTGGCATGTTTATTTACATAACTTGGTACACACACCTTGGTACTTTTATGTACCAAAGCTTCAGGAATTTATCAGCTTCATGTGACCACTCGACACTGACTCACACCTTCCAAAATGACAACAGAATAAAGATCAATGTGCATGCAAGAAAACGAGTACTTCTCCAGAACCAGAAAATAATTTTGTAATCTAAAATTCCATACTAGTTTAAGTGTAACCATCCTTTCTTGACAAAACTCATCATACTCACATTGTTCCTTTTTAAAAGAAATACTTGAAGATTACCAATATTGTGTAAGCGAATACAGAACCATGAATGTTTCAGTGAAGTCACTTTGCTGTAAAGCAATTCTCTTTCAGTCTCAACAGACCACCTTCAGCTATGCAAACCATTTAAATGACATCTATTAATGGATTTCTTTAATGGCTAGCTGTACACATATAGGAACAGAAGTTAAAATGCTGTATGTTCAGTGTTAAAAAGAAAAATTCTCTCCCACAGGAGGCATTTCCAAAAAATTTGTGCTACAAGTTGGTGCAATATAGACAATTTCCCTGAGTTTTCTGGCTTTATAAGGAAAAGATGACTCTCCATATTATTGCATTTTTAGAATACATGTCTCTACAAATGAAATCTCCCTAATAAGAGGAAAAGGACCCCACATTAGGATTTGTGCATGTAAAATTAAGCAGCACATGTAGATATGATGCATTATTAGTCCCGTTCACACGTGGCTCGATACCTTGGGCTTAAATCAGCAGACAGCACCCCTATAAATAAAAAACTATTAAGAATCCTTCTAAGGATGAGAAAACAAATCTTCTCATAGAATTTATTGGACATTGCATTTAATTAATCCATTTTAAACACTCTTCAGCACCTACCACATGTATTGTTTGACATCTTTGTAATTATTAGCTAGCTTCCACCATCTCGCAGCAACTCAGCTCCACAGCTCCTCCCTGAGTAGGGCTCTTTACAACTGGGGGAAATATATATGAAGGCTCTATGGTGTTTGCAGCAGATGCTCTGTATTAGTCTATCATGCACAATAGATAGGGGAAAATCCTTAAGATATGCCACTGAAAACTGCATACAATGCAGTCTCCTATGGCAACTAAAAATATTAATGCTTTGAACTCTTGCCTGCATCAAAATGCAGAACTAGAGCCTCTGAAATGGAGGGAGATTTTTAATTTTTGCTCATTTTTTTGAAGATCTAAACTTCATGACAATTCATGTCAGCACCTCTCTACCTGCATTAAGGAAACTGAAAGAAGAAAATGAAAAGGCTTACAGAATCAGATTTAAAAATTTAGCCTTTTGGCCCAGATATTCAGGCCAAAAAAATTCTTCAGGGAAAAAGAGATAGGGGAGGTCTGTCTGCAAGGACAGAAGAGAAAAAAAAAAAAAAAAAAAAAAGGACTTGGGGAGGAGACTTTTCTTATTAAATAAGAAAAAAGTGTTTAGGGCTGTGATGGTAACAGCACAAAGACTTTCTGAAACTCATAAACCACTTTTTGCAGTGCAAAATTCACAGCACCACTGGTCTCCTAGGTCATTTACTATGAAGTCCCCATACGCAGGCAAACACAGATTTTTGTATTGCAAATCGAAAAATGCTTAAAATTTACTGTATATTTTAATAAAAAAATTAAAAATTTGGAGGTTATTTTATATGTATATATACACAGGGGTACAAAAAATACAGAGTTGGACCTGAGATGAAGTCGTTCTGCATATTCTCTCCCTCTGAATTTGGAGACATATAGAGAATCAAATATTAATCAAATATTAATTAAGCACTTATTACTACAGGTGATCTCCTGAGACTGGAAAGAGAAACCTGCATTGCCTCCTTCCAGCAAGGCTGTAAATATTCATCACCCTTAAAACAAAGGGCACCTGAAACACAAGGCCAGCATTCTGTACAACCAAGAAAAGAAACGACACAGACTTTCCCCAACCGTTCACAGGCAGCAGACTCACTCATGCAAGGGAGAAACCCCTGCTGGAAAAGCAAATAGGAAATGCCTTGGAAAAGGGACAGTCTACACTTGTGCTCCCTCCCCGCTGCTCTCATTCCTCCACAGGGTAATGAAATCACAATCTGCAGGACCACACTGGCAATTGTTGTGTAGATTTGATGGGGGAGGATTAAAATTAGTCCTTGGTGTCCCAAATTATACTTTTAAACTGAGTTGACTTTTTGCCACCTTTGAATTTAAATGGCTGCTTAGGCCTCCAGCAGGGAAGCGGGATGCTGCTTTCCCTTGTCCCAGCTCACATTACCAAGATGAACTCCTTACGTTGGTAATGCACGCCGCTTGTTTTCTCAGTAAAAACTCCAGTGTGGAAGTACACGAGGAAAATAACAATTCTGGACAGAAACTGAGTACTAAACATTGGCTTAGATGACGATGTTGGGGCCAAGTGCTCTGCGCTCATCACCTACTAAATGAGAAAGGAGTTTGGGGAAAAAACACATGTAATCATGTAATAATTAGGGACTGTCATCACAATCGTAAATGGTTTAAGGAACCAAATTAAGATGCGACTAAAAGTCCTCCTTGCTTCTTCACTGGCTTCTCCCACCCGGGCCTCCCCTCCTTCTGCAGTCAGTGAGGTCAAGCATCTCCTACAATATTTCTATCCACCCTGCTCAATCCATCCTCCCCCCCCTTCTTCTCCCTCCTAACTCTATGTTACCTAAGGACAGAGTTTGCTGTGCTCAGTTTAGTATCCTGTAAGTATTAAGCAATAATCAAACACCAGTACAACTATCAAAGAAATTAAAGCCCAAAATGACCCCATAAAGTACTTTTTGATTAAAAGGCTGCATGCACCCATTAAGGGCACTTAGTCAAAGTCACTTCTTTTTTGTCAGTGTCCCCTGTGGATTTCATTAAAGTAATAAGGCTACAGGGCAAACTAAGTGTTCAGAGTATATTTCCTTCTTTACTTGCTAATATTGAATTAAAGTCCCTCTGCTTTCTAGTTGCTTTTTGTAGGAACCATCTTACAAACTACAGCATCTAAAGACCTTCCTAAAATATTCTTTAATATAGTTCACACTACATAGTTCTGTAATTTGAAAACCTGAAGAAAGTTTGCAAAAATAACCTTCCCCAAACTTACATACATTCAAATACATGATGTTTCCCCATAGAGATGCCTGTCCTTCCTCACAGAACTTCATGGCCTTGAGCGGAAAATGCCATTTTCCACCAGAGCCAGCTCCATCACAGTCTCATCAGGCTGCAAAAGAAGTCAGAGGCCTCAAAAGACACCGTGACAACAGGAGGACAGGAAGATACATATTTGAGCTTTGCTCAGAGATGTTCCCTTATAAAGCCATGTACTGACAATTACCCTGAGGACTGTACTCTGAATAAGCCAAATTCAAGTATTCTGAAATAAATCCTTCAGGCTGAGGATCAAGGAGGGGATTCAGGATTATTTATTAAAGAAGCAAGGAGAAAAGGTGAGTGTACACTGTCCCTTTTACATGAAAAGTGCATATTATGAGGTCTGAAGCACAAACTCATCAAAGCACATGCTGTCTGCTTTGTACCTGCCAGAAATCCTGGTGGAAGGGGAGAGGGTTAGAAAAGGGAAGAAAATGAGGGAATGCTTGGTTACATCAAAAAAACCCAAAACATAAGCAGAATAAAGACACAAGTATCAGAAGTATTAGTTGCTTGAAGAAACACCTGCCAGGTACCTAGAAATTAGAATAAAAGAAGACATACAGCAACCAGAGTATTTTAGTAGTGTCTGCCAAACGAGCCCTGTGAAAACGAGCAATAGGATTAGTGCTACAAAGTACAAATTAGTGGTACAAAAAGATAACGGCAAGTAGAGCTCTGTCAAAACTGAACTACACCCAAAAAGTTTGGTAGAGGAGGTAGGAAAGAATGAAGCATGTTCTGTACATGGACGTAAAGCAACCCAGGTGTCCACAGGGATGTTTGTGCACCATGCATTTACCTCTGTTAGAAGCAATTAAATATTTTCTTCAATGAAATTTGACAAAAATGTGCAGTTCAGTGTCTGCACAGGTCCCAGTGAACAGGTGAAAGTGGTGAGAAACAAAAGGAACTCAAAACCACTAACCAAAGCAGATGGCAGGGCCAAGTTTGGCTGGGAGGAGAAAGCTAGCAAGCAAAGAAACCCACAAATATTGCCAGTAGTGTCAGCAAAGAAAGTTAGGAAAAGGAAGTTGTCTGCTCAGCTCAGATTTGCTGCAATAAACTGCTTCTCCACATGCTTACACAAAGGGTCACAGGCAAGAATTATCTCCCACCAGTTTGTTAATGCTTTTGGGGAGAGCACAGGAACTTTCACATAGATGAGTGTAAGGTTCTTAACTAGGTAAGAAGATGCCTCCTGGTTATTACGTAAATACTACCTGCACTGAGATCAGAAGGTGAAGGGAATTAAAAGAAGGAAACCTGAAGCTGGGCAATGAGGTTTTATAGGGGTTACGGACCAGGATAGCTGCATGCTTGAAGGTATCACCAAGAAAGCCATAACCTAGATTCAACAACTCAAACTCTTGACACAGGGGACTCATTTATTTCAAACACACTTACAGCACTGGGAAGACCTCATACGGTTGGATGGAGAGGAATCCTCACCTGTTCTCACTGCATCTAAGCTAGAGAAAGTACTGCACATCCTTCTCAGTGAACAGGCTCCATAAATCAGCTGCAGATACACTTTACACACTTATTTACTGAACTGCAAGAGCTTGCTTTTGTGAAGGTATCATTGAGAGTCACATCCTTTCACATCAAGGTTTTAGAGGCACCTAAACATCACAGGAGCTCAGAGCTCTGATCCAATGTTTGGCTCCTGAATGACAGCACAGCTTTGAGCTTGTCCCACTTGCTGCAAGCTGGGGTCTACGGCAGCTTACGCCACGCCGGTGGAAGTCTCAGAGTCCAGCCTTAGCTCATACTCAAAGCAAAGGAGCCCAGAGATTCAGGCTAATACATATAAGCTCCTTTTCCCACTCTCTTTCAAACCTAGCAGCAAGATCCTTCAATCCACCAGAAAAAGATGATCCATCTGCCTTCAATCCTTTCCATGGGGATCCTTCCCAAGTACGTATTTCAGGCCCCTCTGCCCCGAGATGCTTTTTAAATCACCTGGAAAGAAACCTTCCTTTTGAGCTGACTTCCAGCAACTCTTCTTTAATGGACACACACCTCCAGTTACAGGGCCTTGGCAGGCAGGTGTAGTTTGAGCTAATTATTTTCCTGGCCCATGAGACAAGCCTGCATTATCCAGCAGAAGCAAACTTCAGATGTTTTACTGGGCCTTAAAGAAGCCATCTGAAGCAATTTCTTTTTCCTTCATTTTGCTACTGCTCTGCATTACTCCATGGCATCCCCAACCATCTAGAGATGTAAATACAAATGCTGGCAGGAAATACTTAATTCATAAATTTAATTAGAGGGCACTGAAAATCTCTATCATTACTGCAGCAATGGTAGCAGGAGGGTAAGCTGTTGCTGGTAGCTTGAAGGCTTTTGTTCCTATCGAGCAGCAGCAAGAAATTTTCCCTAAAGGAGAACAAAAAGCATGTCAAGCACATTCTGTATTAAACTAACAAGCCATCTAGGGTGGCTTTTTTTTCCTCAATATGTCAGGGGCCTCTTAAAAGTACTGTATCTTGAGGGTGAGCACCTGTAATCACACAGATCTATGCTGTGCACCCACCACATCCATTTTTTGCCTCTGCTCACACCTTCCTACCCAGATGCACTGCTGAAAGCTCAGCTGTGGGATGCCTGTGAGCTCCCCTGCTCTAATTCTCCAGGACAAGGACCACATCAAAGGACACAGGTAACAGGGCATGACTTTGCTCTCAGCAGGGCAGATATGCACGCTACGCTTCAGAGGAACACCTCTAACAGCACTGCTGCTTCTATTCTTTGAGAGAATAAGCTTGGGAATCATAGAATCATAAAATGCTTTTGGTTGGAAGAAGCCTTTAAGATCATCGAGTCCAAGCATTAACCCAGCACTGCCAGGAAACCACTAAACCATGTCCCTCAGCATCACATCTCCATGGCTTTTAAGTCCCTCAAGGGATGGGGACTCTACCACTGCTCCTGGGCAGCCTGGGACAAGCCCTTGACAACCCTTTTAGGGAAGACATTTTTCCTCATGTCCAACCTAAACCTACTCTGGTAAAAATTGAGGCCGTCTCCTCTTGACCTGTCACTTCTTCCTTAAGAGATGAGACCAACCCCCACCTGGCTCCAGCCTCCTGTCAGGGAGTTGTAGAGAGCCAGAAGTTCTCCCCTGAGCCTCCTCTGCTCCAGACTCAACAACCCCAGGTCCATCAGCTGCTTCTCATAGGACTTGTGCTCTAGACCCTTCCCCAGCTTCATTGCCTTTCTCTGGACATGCTCCAGCCCCTCAATGTCCTTCTTGGAGTGAGAGGCCCAAAACTGACACCAGGATTTGAGGGGCAGCCTTCCAAGTGCTGAATACAGGGGGATGATCCCTGCTCTAGCCCTGCTGGCCACTCTAGTAGGGATACACAACAGGATGCCATTGGCCTTCCTGAATCGTTAATGCATAAGCTAAAAAGCCCCATCAAGTAAAGCAAGGGGGCATGGAAAAAAGAAAATTTTAAACAAAATCTGCATTACAACTTAGGTAACGTCCATGAAGCTTATGCCACATTACATGTGCTAAGATACATCTACTTAGTGAGAGCTTACTCATCGCTATCACCTTGCTAAGCAAGGCGCAAGCAGTGTGTGATGAATCGGCACAACGCCTCATTATGAAAGTCAGATGAGCAAAGGACATCTCCAAGACACCCTCAAAAGTGCCCTTTCTTAAGCCCTAACAAACATCATGCAGCAGAGGAACTGCACATCTTAAATTAAACAGGACTTCACTCCTCCTAACGAAAGGGATGCTTCCCACCACACTAAAATGAAAGAGGAGGAAGAGACAGTAGAAATGGAGCAGATGAAGAGTTGTGGTCTGGACACCATCAAGCCACAGCATCCTGAGCTACACATTAGATCCTCACATCAACATTTTGTTCAGGCTCAGTACAAACACTTTGAAATGTCTGCAGACTGATAAACATTTTTATTCTACTCCGAATGAATAGTAATCAGTGCCTCTTTCCCCTCTGCCTTCCCGAGCTTGCTTCCCTGGGGAAGAAACCACCACACTTAGACAAAAACAGAGCCAGGGCCAGAGCTGCCTCCCTACACACTCAGCCCAGCAGCAGGTTGAATAAAAGTATGAATTCACACTGGCAAACAAATCTGACCAAAGGTTTTTGCTGGATGAGGATCTCCAGGGTTTTTGGTCTCGCAATGTGTGCGGAAAAAGCATTTAGGCTCAAATTACAGCAACAGTATTCTCATTAATAAGGCAGTAACATGTACCTCCTTCTCCAACAACTCTATAAATTGCCACCGGGAAGAAGGAGGGGCAGGAAGAGGGGAAAAAAAGGCTGGTGTTGTCTTCTCATCATAACATTAAGTCACATGACGAGCAAGATGCTTCAGAAACCCAACACAGTAGCACTTTGCGCCACAAAATCCTCTAGCAAGACCAGTTCCAAACACTGCAAGACAGCCTGTTAGTTGTTCGGATGGTAGTTTTATGTAAACAAAATTTGGTCTATGAAAAGAGCATCTGCTTACTAACACTGTAGCAGTTAAATCTCAAACACACGTGCTCAAAATTCCCAATGATACTTTCAACATTGTCCTGTAATATGTAATTAAAACACAACCGACTGCACAGCCGGTTCTATGCTTAACTGAATCTCCTTCCAAATGATTATTTGCATGCAACCCTAGGTATACATCTTTGCTTGCAATTAAAACTAATTCTCTTGCCTACTCCTCAGTCAGGATCCAGCCTGCAGTTTGTCAGCACTTTTCAGTACCTCAGCTTGTTAGTGCCCGACTGCTCAAACATTCCTTTCACTTTAAAAATTGCTTGTTGAGCACACGCCTGCCCCACAAGTCCCGTTACCTCTGTGTGACACTGCTAAGGATGCTTAGGGGAATGATGGACTTTCCCACCCTCCTGCTTGAGCTCATCAGCTCCACCAGCGCACAGAGGCCAAGTGCTGGAAGCTGTCTGCAGGCAGAGGATGCTTTGATAACCCAGGAGGAAGATGTAGGTGGAAAGAGGCAAGGAGGAAGAGCTGCAAAAGGGTTTTATCCCTCGCACGCTACTATGCAAGTAAAACTTAAATGAGTAAGGTCAGCTCTGAAGCACATCAGGTGGTGCTTGACTGACCAAAGTAAAGACAGCATTGTTTTTAAAACTGAAACCCAAAGTAAGCAATAAAAAGGGTACAAGATGCTATCAAACAGATCAATCCACTGGTAGCTTCTTTTACCACCAAGGCCCACTTATTTAACACTCTCCTCAAATTATCCTCTCATCTGGATATTACCACTACCCTAATAGCCACAGTCAGATTTAGCCAGTCCCAAGGTGTATTTAAGCAGCAGCCAAGCAAACAAGAACCTCTAGTTCTTCATTTTCAGCAGAGCAAACTGCTTCTAGGGTGTTATTGGACTGTGGACAAAATAGGTCCCAAGAGAAGACAACAATAAAGAAAAGTCCATGAGTCCACTGCAGTACCCTAAATCTGCTGCCTCACTTTCAGACTATCCAAACCACAGCAAACAGACATCTGTAACATATAAAAAGCACTTTCATTCTGCTACAAGGCAGAGGGAGAGGTGGTGAGCACACATAAGAGCAAGTCAAAGGCTATCTGCTCTCTGCCCTTCAGCCAGTATAGATGTTCACCATGCTGAATGGAAGATCTGAACGGATGACTCTGCACAGCCGAGCACAGTACCTCAAATACCAACTGTGGGTTTTCAACACTCCTGTGTGGTGACTGTGTCCACCACATCCTAATGGGCTGCAACTCAAGCCCTCGGTGCTGAGAGGCAGAGGAACAGAAAGGCGAGTTCAGCAAAGGGATTGCCTTTGGATTTCAATGTGATAGGACCTGACTACGGAGTGCTCAGGAACAGAGGAATGATTAGCAAAAACAGCGTGGGATTCAGTATTGCTTCCCTACAAATAAATCTTGTTTATGTAAAGCCTAAGGGATGAGTGTGATAGCTTGACAAGATAAAACGATGAAAGTGAGTGGATGCAAAATAGACTGTCATAAACCAGAGGGAGTAACATTTGATATTTTGCAAAGAATGTATGTACTTTTTTGTTTGGTTGGTTGGGTTTTTTTAATCACAAAAAGCAGACATTGGGTTTGCAGCATAGGGGAAAAAAAAAAAAAAAAGTGTTCACAACACGCTTGATAGTTTTGTGCATCAAAACTAACTGCCAAATTTTACCTCCCAGTTGTCTGTTTCAAGCAAAATCTCACTCTGCTGCCTGGATAACCACAACACTTGTACACTGCTGATGACAGGGACCCCAGGCATTTGATCACCTTCTTGTCTCTACCTTTCCTTACTAAAGACAAAGCAAGAGAGGGAACTGCACATGTTCAGCCCACGTTGTGTTCATATAAAGCATTAAATGCAATTTTTTCACTGTTGAGGCTTTCTGGAAATGCCTGACACATCACTTAGCAATGAATGGATCACATGCTGGCTTCCCTTTTGGAATACAGAAACTTTATTTTCAGATGATGCAGATGAAATTAAAATACTGCTAAAAGCTGCAGTACCGTTATGTGCTCATGGGGTTATGATGGAAAATTAACTAACCTGCCATTATCTGCATCAAGAAGTCATTACGAGCTGCTAGTCCTAGGGACAGAGCTGCTTTTACTGTACTCCTCCATAACACTGGAATTTACAGTGTGGTTAATTTGGTCTTGGATTTCCATAACAACACGTAGGATACTACACGGCTCCATTTGCACAGGCAGAAATAACTACATCAGAGCATGCTCATCATTTTACCAACACATATCATGGCAGCACAAACATCCAGAATAGTTGTGTACTGCTGTATGAAGGACCTAGGGTTCCAAAAGGGAATGAACTAAGGCTGGTTCTTTGGGGGGAAATATGTGCTGGGAATGCAGATACACAGAGAAGTGTCCCTCCTTCATTTATGAATCTGGAGATGAGTCTGGAAGGGAAAGGTCAGGCAAGTTTCCCTGAAAAGGCTTAACTTGTGGGGCCCTCACAGAGTCATAAAGAAGTGCCAAGAAAATGTGATTACCATCTATAATTTCTTGGTCTACCAGTACACAAAAAGAGGTAATATTTTGTCTGTAAACATTAAAATAAGAACCCTTAAAAAAAAGAAATGTCATTACATAAAAAGCACTAAATTGATACTAAACAACAAAGAGCTCAGAAAAGCATACTTCAAATACTTCATTTAACTTACACCCACATGCAGGTAATAACTAAAAGACTCCAGGTTCAAAAAAAACCATTGAATAATATACAGCTAAGGGTCTAATGTGCTCACCTTCCCATCATAGCGTTTCACTATAAACTGATCCAGGCCCAGGTCTGAAAGAGAAAAAAAATAAAGACAGTTTAAAAAAAAGCAAACAAACACCAGAGTGCAAAAGTAAGCACTTTTTGGGTTTTCTGTTCTAGTGAGGTTTAGAGTGCACTGTCTGAATAACATCAGTACAAAGTATAAGGACAGAAGGAAAAAATGGGTTTTTTTGCATTGTGCATTTTGTACTTCATATTTTGATCAGGAAAGACAACAAACTCATGGGATCAGAGAAGAAAACCTCCTTCTAGCAGGAAAGAGGAGCACAGCTCTCAGCACCTCTCAAGAGCCTGAAATACCCCAAAGTAGAAGATTTCTGCACTATTACCAGGCAAGCATTTTGCCTGTGATGTCCCATGTAAATACACGTTCATAAAATGTTTATTGCTTTCAGTAAAACCTTTTGAATGGCTCACAAATGGGAAAACAAAGAATTGCCCCCATAATTAATGGGGATATTCCCAAATAAATCCAGAACTTGTTCATACTTTAGTATAAAAATGCTCATAAATAGATTTTAAAGGAGATAAGCCGTAGCTGCATTTGTAAGAAGGCAAGTGCTTTAGCTAAAAGGGCATTTTGGTGAAAGGCAGGGAGCTAGGTTATTTATACTACTAAATTCAATCTCTCATACCACCACAAAATGGTTTTTCTGCCCTGAAGAATGGAAAAAAAAAATAAATTCCAGCATTTGCAGAGTGAAGGCACAGAGCTCTCAATCTAATCCGCAGTGCCTGGCAGGCGCTGTGTACACTGATGAATGCACGTATAAGCAAGATGACAAAAATATTCAGGAAGATTAATTATCTGAGCTTTGCAATCCAAAATCGGGAAGACGCACCCTGAGAGATTAAGTAGAACTCAAACTGAGCACTCCCAGTAATTTGGGAGAGCACAGGACAAATTTCAGTTCTCTGAAGAACAAAACTCCTCAGCAGAGCTACACCCCATGCATTTTCTGCCACTGTTTATGATAATTATCACATCCTCATTTCAATTTACATTAGAAAAAAGATGGAACAAAAATAGAAGCTGTCCCATGCCTTTTGTGACCTCCTTGTGAAAGAGGATAATAAAACCCTTCCTGTCTACTGGAAAGGTTCATAATGTTACAGTGCAGAAAATGGAGTTATTAATCACGCTGGGGTAACCTCCTCAACCTTTCCAAACCAAAGCAGCTAAAGCTCCTCCATCATCTATTCCAAAGGTCAAGGCAATTGTCAGGGAACTTTCTGGATTTGTGAATATTCAAGCCAGAAAGCACCTCTCAATATTTTGTGCACCTGACAATAGAGTGAAAATTGCATATTCGTACACATTTTTTCAGACTTGATTCTTCTTCTGAAGAATTCTGTCCTCAAAGTTGCAGGTACAGTAAGTATTGCCATATTCAGAGGCAGAATTAATAAATGTGCTTCTTTTACCAGGGACATGTTATCTGGTCAGAGCTCAGCCCAACCATCCATCTGGATGCCGACAGCTAAGCTGATCTTAGCTTATGTCCATGTGTCATAATAAAGTCATTTCTCTATCACACCTCCTGTTCCCATGTCTGGAAATAGTGCTGTAAGACATATCCCTGAGAGCTCAACATTACAGATGTACTCACAGAGAGCTAATAAAGGACACGGGTTAAAAATAGCAAGGGAAAAGTGTGTCTTAATTGTACACAACCCTCACAACTGGACACTACTATTGGGAAAGCAAACAGGTTTCAAAGGAGACCCAAAATGAATGGATGCTTGTGTAGATGAACAGCAAGAAAAGATGAACTAATAACTGTAACAGAGTTCTGTAACTCTTTTATATGTATATAAAACAAATATCATACATATCTAAATATAGGTAATAAATTATATAATACATAAGAATAAATAATACCCGAGTCTGTATGTACACATAGAAAACTTGTTAAAAACAGTCAATGCCTAAAAAGGTAGAATACCAGTACCTGTACTAAAGGAAGAGACTAATATTATAGACTCGGTACTCTCCACAGATGTAACATGAGGTGGGCAAAAGGGGATGCGAGGGGGGGTGTGACCGAAGAGGACTGAGAAGCACCAGAAAAGGTAACAGCAATAAATTGCAATAATGCTGGAATCAGCAAAAGAAAAACACACTAGTGAAATCAGGAGTTTGGATCCAGGGTAGTTTGCCTGCAGCCTGGGGTTTGGTGCAGCCTCATTCACCTAAGCATGGAGCTGTTTCCATGTGTCTCCTTGATTTACTACTTTCCTGTAAGGGTGCCAGAGCCTGGGACAGGCTGCCCAAAGAGACTGGGGAGTCTCCTTCTCTGGAGAGATTCCAAACTCACCTAGACATGATCCCAGACAACCTGCTCTAGGTGACTCTCCTGGAGCAGAGAGGTTGGACAAGACTATTTCCAGAGGTTCCTTCCAACCCCCTACCATGCTGGAATGCTAAACATGGAAAAATCAAAGCCTCTGGGTAAACAAACTGTTCCCGTGAGGGACAGAGTAACGGACCTTGACTAACATACTGCTTTTCTGTGACTGCATCCCAACTCTCGTGCCAGGTGTAGAAGCTGCCAGGTCTGCCCTCAAGCTTAAGAGCTCCCAGCATTTCATTATTTGCTAAAGAAACTGCTTACAACACCATAGCACTTACAGAAATGTAGTTATTATCTACAGCACGTCAGCTTCCTTCGACACAATCGCATCTGACAAGAAGTAAACGTATAACCTTGAGTTTATGTGTGTCTTGGAGATCGGGGAGAGATATTTATATTGAAATACAGCACACAAATTTGTCACTTCTGCTGCTGTCACTGTCAGCAAAACCTGGAAGACAGCATTACCCAACGCAAGCACAAGCACATTGGTTCCCATCAGTGTTTTACACTCTCCCTTTCTCCC
Source organism: Merops nubicus (assembly GCF_000691845.1). Taxonomy (NCBI): domain Eukaryota; kingdom Metazoa; phylum Chordata; class Aves; order Coraciiformes; family Meropidae; genus Merops; species Merops nubicus. The sequence goes on along the minus strand of NW_008595409.1, from coordinate 40,927 downwards.
AGCCATGCACAACAATGCCCACTTTGCAGCATTAACTAAGCTGCATGCTGAAATCCCTCTATAGAACTCCCCCTTACCATAGCTCCTGACAGAATAAGCCAATTCAAAACCTGAAAAGGGGCGTTCATATGTTCAAGGCATATAGTTTTACCCCATACGTTTTCCTTTTCTCAATACAATTTATTTTCTTTTTTTATGGACTTAGCTACGTGTTTTTCCACAAGTCTTGAAAGATGAGAAAAGGAAACCAAGAAAAAAGGGGGACTGTTGCCTGATGCCTGTGTTATTCTTTTTTTACATTACATAAAAACCCCAAAGGTTTTTCCTGCAAGACGTTACAATAGGGGTTCAGCGTTTGCGTAGGCTGGAGAGCTAATGGAAACACTGCACGACTGGGGACAATCACATCTGAACAAGGAAAGGGAAGAACATCTGTTATTACATCTCTGTTGTTCAAAAGGCAGCGTGCTAAGTTAAAGCTACTGCAAGATCATCTGTAAGCGATACGCTCGTAAAACAAATAGCCTCTGGCTGGGCTATTGCTGACGAGCTGCAGGAACACAAGCTAATAGGCATGTTTAACAACAAAAAGAGCTTTTCAACCTTTCACTGAAAAGCAGGGGCTGAAATATTGTTCTCCCAGAAATGGATTAAAGGACATGAAAGACAGCAAAGAAATACAGCAATAGTTTCAGGAGGGTACCTGGCTGCTTCACAAAGCCTCCCCCAAACCAAAGGCGGCGCAATGTGCACCACAGCTACTCCAGATCGCACAGTGACCACCCAGAACAGCTGGGCTTCAGTGCTTCTTTCTGCCCAAACAAACCCAGAGCTTTCACCATGACCTGCTCCAAAATACTTTATTTACATGAAACACTGCACATCACCTCACCTTACACTACATATCTGGATTATTGAAGTCCCTTTTCCTTCCCCAGCCAAGGGTTCTGCACCAGCCACTGATGACCTGTACCAAGGATGACCTCCAAGAATTTCCACATTTGCTCACCATAGCCAGCTGGATTAGAATCTTTAAGTATCACTAGGTATTACTCTTACAGATTCTGATTATCACCAAATATACTATCAATGAAACAAAAGAAACAGCAGCATTGCCACAGAATACCTAAGTACACAGCATCACTAACACTGTAGTCATAGAATCATTTTGGTTGGAAGAAACCTTTAAGATCAAGTCCAACCATGAACCAAATGCTGCCAAGGCACCGCTAAACCATGTCCCTCAGCACCACATCTCCATGGCTTTTCAATCCTCAAGGTCCTTCTTGGAGTGAGGGGCTCAAAACCGAATGCAGGAATCGAGGTGTGACCTCTCCAGGGAGACAATCCCTGCCCTAGTCCTGCTGGCCAAATGTAATTTCAGATTAGACTGACACCACTACTCACCAAGAAGAATACAGGCCTACACTCTTATTCATGTGATGGCACTTTAACAGCACCTTAAAAATAAGTGTTTCAAAATAAATATAAATGACTTCACTTGCTGCTTGCCAGAATGGGGAAAAGAGGGTGTTTAACAAAGGAACCGTATTCTTTGCATTTACTTCTTTCTTTTTGGGCTGAGGAGGACGTTTTAATGAGAAGGAACTACTTATACAAAGGAAAAGCACAATAACCTGCTGTTGCTTTTATTTGGCTCTAATCAAATCTGAAGTCAAATCCTTATTATGTTTCTATTGATTAACAGAAGCATACATTCCACAGATTCACTAGCTAATTACCACACTTAATATCTAAACAAGTACTAAGCTCTTCATGTTATCTTGTAAAACAAAGAAAACCAAAAGACATGGGCAGCAGATTATAGACTGCAGGTTTTAAAAATATTTAATAAACAAGCTTCCAGAAGAACAATTGTATTCTGCCAAGAACACAGTTGAGATCAATTAGAAACCATAATGATTTCCTCTGGGATGCCAGCAGTTTCCCACTGATAGAAAGACCTTTTCAACTCCTTGCAGTCTTCATATCCTTGTCAGACTTCTCACATTATTTGGGCAAAAATTACTCATCATCTGCTCTTCTTTTCCTTTTGCTTGATATGGACTATTTTTCTTGCAAATAGACGAGCAAATTGTTAATTATCAAGCCTGAAGAAGTGCATGAGAGCCATGCATATAACACGCCTCGTTACAGGAGGAGAAAATGCTGGACCAAGTTTTACCCTCCAGAGCTGTAACCCAGCTTCCAATTTTTGTATGAGTGTTTTCACTTGAATTTAAAATGTAATCTGCAAGCAAATAATGAGCTGCCTGAGACTGCTCAAGGGGCACCATTCTCAGGTTTTTGTTAAAGCCCACGAACATTTTGTTCAAGGAAATACTTTGCTGTCATCTATCCTCCACTTCTCCAAGAGGCAGGTCACTCTCTACAAGGTGTGCATTGATAACACAACCAAGCAGCCATACCAACACATCTCTACTGCCCTAATTATTTGTTTCTCCCAACGACTACCACATAAGCATGCATGTAAATGCTCCTCTCACTTGCTCCTCCTTGGCTAGGTTCCTGGGGTCTGGTATCAGGCATTACAGGCTCAAAGATAATTCCTGTCTAGGAATGATGTATTTTCACAGGAGAAAAAAACACCCACATCTATTCCCCCTCCTGGGTCAGGAGATAACCACATTGTTACCTTTCCTTCTCACTCACATGCCCTAGAATCTTCTCCACCTGACATACTTGGGGGACAACACAGAACTAAGTCCCCATCAACATGCCATGATGCAAGTTCAGCATCTCTAGTTTCTTTCTGGGCCTTAAAATATCCCAGTTGAACACTTTGCATAACTTTAGGGATCTGTCCAAGCCTGAGGAGTCCTCCCCCTCCCCACTGGAACAGGTGAACACTTGTCAGCTCAGGACAGCTGGTTCTACAGAAGATGAGTTTCATATTTTACAAACTTAACTCAAAATAACAAATAATTACTCAAGTACTGTAACAATCCAGAACCCATCTTGTGCTTGGCTGATGAAGACCAGACATGAAAAACAAGCAATTTCAAAACCAAGCTACACAATCTGATCAAGCCACCAGGCAACAGCTCAGTCCTTTGCAGCTCCTCTCCTCTGACACCATCCTGTGCACAGAGGGTACAGGGCGACAGCTGCTGCTTCTGGCTGAACAGCATGTTTGCATTTTCTCACAGATGTAAAAAAAAAAACAAAAAAACCAAAACAAAACAGAAAAACCTTCCATGGAATTTACAAGAGTTCAAGTATTTGAGCTGCTGCAGACTGTGGTGGATCTTGAAAGGCATCTTTCATCTGGCAGGTGTTTAATTTATCCACGGAGGTGAACACTTTGATGGAAGAGCAAGACTGGTTTGGGTCTAACTTTTCTTCATTGTGGTGTGCTGTGACCAGATATGAAACCATTTTTACTTCTTTTAATCCTTATTGCCGAGACCAAAAAAATTTGGTACTGGCTGAGCATGTCACAGCTCCTTTTTAGTCCAGGATGCCCCAAAGTACTCACTTTCCTCAAGAAAACAATCAATGCAGAATGGGAACAGAAGTTGGGGGAATTGAGGGAACTTGGAGACTAGGAAAGAGAGGAGGACTGGGCAGGCCACCAGGAAGCAGATCCAAGCACTTGAAAACGTTCACGTGGGCCAACAGCTACACAAGACTACAGAGAACGTACCAGCAACAACCTGGAAGTACCAGGCACAGTTACTGCTCCTGTCATGCACGACAGCTTCATACACCTTTTTCAGGAGAAGCCCATGCTCTCTCCAAAGAGGTGCAACACCTAAAGCATGGTTTTTGCAAACCCTTACCCTTCCCATCAGAGATGTAGGGGCTGGCTTGGGGCTGGGGTACCAAGTAAGCACCAGGTACAAAGCAGCCATCCCTGCTCACCCAGCCTTGGAGCCAAGCAACCTCTCAGCTACCAGAGGAAGTGGGAGGAAAAACGTCGGACTGCAGGGAGCAGATATCACTGCCCACGCTTCTCTTGGCACTTGGACTTTCCAGACAGCATATAAAGAAATTGTTTTCTTGTTGTTTTTTTCAATGCCACTTCCAAGTTTAATGCCATTCTTTGGCTTATTCTGATAGACACTGCCAAACTCAGCAAGAGCGTGTCACACCTTAAGCACATCTTGTCTACTTGGGAAAGTTACAGCAGCAAGTTTTACTGAACTATTAAGATAAAGCAATCTGCAGGAGCTAATGAATTGGCATTCATTTTGCCCAGGCTAGCAAAATGCAGCCTAGAATTAAAGTGACACTTTATTGATAATAGATCAAGTTTTGCCCTATGCAATCCATAAAAATGAATCAGACATAAGATACCTCACAGTAAATTAGCAGTTTTAAAATAAATACAACAGCAACTCAAATACCTCGTGCTCTGCATCACTTATATTCCACAGCATTTTCTCTCCATAAAATAACAGACACATGAACAAGTTTTTCAACGAAATTATGACCAGCAGCTTGAGCAGACAGCCCATCCCCTGTCCTACTCATGTCCCAGACTGCTTATGCAGGACTAGAAGGTGACTGCTTTGCAGCACTAATCTATCAACAAATACCACTCGCAGAAATCCTTGGTGTCCGCGGCACTGCAGAAAGTAATCTGGGATTGAGTTCAGTTCTGGGCCTCTCACTCCAGGAAGGACACTGAGGGGCTGGAGCAGGTCCAGAGAAGGACAATGAAGCTGGGGAAGGGTCTAGAGCCCAAGTCTGGTGAGGAGCAGCTGAGGGACCTGGGGTTGTTGAGCCTGGAGAAAAGGAGGCTCAGGGGAGATGACCTGGCTCTCCACAATTCCCTGAAAGGAGGTTTGAGCCAGGTGAGGGTTGGTTTCTTCTCTCAAGGGACAAGCAACAGGACAAGAGGAAATGGTTTCAAGTTGCACCAGGGGAGGTTTACGTTGGACCTGAGGAAAAATGTCTTCCCCAAAAGGGTTGTCAAGGCCTGTCCCAGGCTGCCCAGGGCAGTGTTGGACTCTCCATCCCTGGAGAGCTTTCAAAACTCTCCATGTAGGATGGGGTGCTGGGAGACATGGTTTAGTAGTGACCTGGCAGTGCTGGGTTAATGGTTTGACTTGATGATCTTAACGGTTTCCTCCAAGCAAAACAATTGTATGATTGAGCAGCTGAGCTAGGACAATTACAGCAGGATACGTCACTACCTGAAGGAGTGCCCTGGGATGAAGGTGGGATGCTCCAGCCCTGCCAGAGGCACACCCAGTGGTGACTAAGAGAGAAAGCAGCCCTGGCATTTCCCTACTAATCTATAAGATAGATTATATCCTATGAGTCAAAAGTAGCAATCAGAAGTAAAATAAAAAAATAAACCAGCCAGCAGGTAGCAGCCTTTGTCCTCCTGTAACTTCTGGTTTCAAAATCAGATCTCTTTTTTTTTTACTACCAGCTTTTAAAACAGTTGGGAACAAGGTTATGGCTGGTTTGACTTTACTGCAACATTATACGTTTTTCTCTTCAGCTGTTCATTATGTATTAGAAACCCATTCACTGTGCCTGCCAGGATGTACAGCACTGATAGAGAACTCCCACCCTAGCAGCAGCTTCACCTGGAAGCAAGTCCTCAAGAACAGTCCTCAAGATATATCTTCAAAACAACAAGATATAAGAAGCCCACGCTGCTGCTTTGCCTGCCGACAGGCAGCCAAAGCTCAATTTCTGTCTCATTCCAGTTTCTTTCTTTCTTTCCAAGAGCACCTGTAAGTATCACCAAGGGCACTGTGGCAATTTTCTTCCTTCATAGGCTCTTTGTATCACTGGCTGGCAGTGTTTGTGGGCACTTCAAGGCAGTGACAGGCTTCACAAGACCATTTAAGCACCTCACCTAGTCAGGATAATAATGCTTACGAAGGAAAACTAGTGGCTAAGTGACAAATTATTTCCCATTAGTCCCCTTCACTTCTCTCCAAAGGAGGTGTTTTCCGAGCTCTCTTCCATCTGTTTTCTGTGCACGTATTATATTGGACCAAGCATGTACATTGCATGGAAGAAGTAAAGGAGAACTAGATGTGTTCAAGTTAAACATTGGATGTTTTTAGCTGATTGACAAAATAAAAAGACTTCCATGCGAAGACTGGTTGCTCAGCCAGGTGCTACTGCTGCTTTTCAAAGTACCAATTCAAGGAGATTTAGATCAGTAAAATGGTAACACAATTTCAGGATTTATGAACTTTATGTTCTTTTTATTTCCCAAACTACTTCTTAATTGAAAAAAAACATGTACTTAATATGGAAACAACAGCCATTTTCAGGACTTAAATCCTAATTATCAATTCACCAACATGCTTTTAACACTAATGCCAAGGACTGTTTTTTCTTCCCTCCTGCACACACTTCCTACTGTTGTTTCCTAAGCACAAGTGTACGTGGTATTTATTTAGCAGCTGTCATTTAAGATATCATAACAGTTTCATGGTTTGCACATAAACCCCACTTTCTGCAAGTTACCATTTGGGGGCTGAAGTTCATTAATGACTGCAGAGAGAAGATGAGTTTTTATTTGTCAAAAACCTGTTTCATTCTTTGAGATACACTGTGGGAGACCAAGAAATCTGATTTTCCATGTCTCACCCAAAACAGGCATCTCCTCCAAAACAGAGGACAGGCAAAATTCTCCTGCGTCCCCACAAAAACCAGCCTCTTACCCAATGCTCAGAAGACAGCTTTCCAGAAAAAAAAAAAACCAGCATCTGCTCTCCTGCCTGTCAAAGCCTGACATGTACTGCAGCTGATGTGCTTCCTCGCTATCCACAAGGAATGTGAAGGCAGCAGAGATGAGCCCCATCCTGGCCAGCAGCATCACAGCTCAGGCAGGAACACATGGCTGCATGGACACCATTATTTTATGGATTTTATTGGCAAAGCCACCTCCTTTGATGGGTTTAGGAAAAGTTCTTAAGATGGAGCAGGGCCAGAGGAGCCCCGGCAGTGACCCGAGGGTGGAACCCCTCTGCTGGGAGGCCAGCAGGAGAGAGCTGGGCTTGGGCAGCCTGGAGAGGAGAAGGCTCCAGGGAGACCTTAGTGCAGCCTTTCAGTTCCTAAAGAGGGCCTATCACAAAGCTGGGGACGAACTTTTTACAGGGGGATTTAGTGATAGGATGAGGAGTAATAGCTTTTAACTGAAAGAAGGCAGATTTAGATTAGATGTAAGGAAGGAGTTCTTCACTGTGAGGGTGAGGAGACACTGCCCCATGTTGCCCAGATAAATGATTGATGCCCCATCCCTGGAACCATTCCAGGTGAGGTTGGACGGGGCTCTGAGCAACCTGCTCTAGCTGAAGCTGTCCCTGCTCACTGCAAGGGGGTTGGACTAGATGGCCTGTAAAAGGTCCCTTCCAACCCAAATAAGCCTGTGATTCATAGAATAGTGAATCATAGAATTATATGATTCACTATTAAATATGCAAGGAAGTCCTCTCAGCTGTTCTTCGAGGGCTCATACTAACGAGACACAATATGCTGCAATAGCACTTCAAGTAAGCTGGAAAGGAATAGGCTCAATTGGGGTTCACACCATGGAAACAAAATGGTTAACTTCAGGAGGTGCTTTCCAGCCCTAGTAATCCCAAGTTCAAGGCTCCCAAGAAGCACACCCTGACCAACTTGAATGATCACCGATATTTAGCAGCCCTGCACTGCTGGCATGCTGCAGGCTCTTCTGGAGAGATCCATGTGGCTTCTGTGAAGCTGCACTGGTAGCCTTCTGCCTTGTGCCAGCATTCATTGTGTTTGTTATCCTTCTGCACATTGCCAGACTGCCACAATGCTTGGGTTGAAAGCATCACTGTTTTGACTGTGGCAGCACCCTCACCTTACAGCAACCCACCTTTTGCGCCACACCTCTCCACATAACGAGAACAATACCTGACAACATAACTGTTTGATGGGAAGTTTAAAGATTGATTGGGTAAGCAGAGAGTGGAGAGTTTATTCCCCTTCATTGCATTAGCTCCTCCCATTACTAGGTACACATCACTTACTTTCCGGTTGTTTCTCGTTAGGTGTTATCGATCTCACAAAATCCTGTGGGGTCATAAAAACTTCCGATTCACCGTGTTCGTTTATGACTTTCAAAGTGGCAAAGTATCTGAAGATTTTGTCTGGCGTGGAGTAGGCTCTGATCCTGTTCTCATATTCCATCACCTGGAAATGAAATTTAAGCAGCATTAGATGTGTGTGGTTCCTCCCCTGACACATACATTAGGAGCCACCCTCAGTCTGAAGGATTTTGCCACAAGACAAAGTTGTGTGCAGACACACAACACTTGAAAGAAAGCAAGCCGAAAGGGTCAAAACCCCTCCTCTTCTCAGCCTTTGAAATACCAGGAAAATTTGAAGTATCAGCTCCTGATGTCCCAGGATTAAGAGCAAACACCTGGAGTCTTTGCTATTGTTAAATTTTGACTCTTCATGAGAGGAAAAACAAATTAACAAAATCCCTGAAGACACTTCTAAACATAAAGGAAAAAAAGGCACTAGAATCACCTTTGTGAATGTAAAGAAGCTCAATATTTTAACCACAGTGTTGAAGGGTCTGACTTGTGATTAATAAATGAAGTAAAAGGAAAAAAGTCTTGGAGAGCTGGGAGAGACCTTAACTTCTGAACCGAGTCTTGGAAAAAACTACTTGGAGCCGCAGCTGGTTACTCAGTCACCTAACCTCATTTTTTCCTCTTTTCTATCACCTTGGCAAAATTCTGCAGAAACACTTATTACTCAGCGCTCCTCTCCCCACCAGTCTGCCACTTGCTAATTCTGCCAGTTGTGATTATTTGTACTTAGAACTGTTTTCCCCAAGACAACTGGAATTAGTCAAAGAGAACAGAAAGCTTTTATAAACAAAATCACAACATAAGGCCACAAGGGAGGAAAAGGGCACAAAGACCTATACTTCATTATGTGTTAGAGCAGAAAACTTTCCTTCTTAGTTCAGCTTTTTATTCCTGCATTATGCACCATGTTTAACAGTCCGTAATGTACTTGAAACCTTCAGTACTTCTGGCCAAGAGCCACAGGAGAAAAAAACCAACCAATGATCTGCTGGAAGAGAACAGGCAAGATGAAGGGTACTGCCAAGGCAGCTGTAGATCATTTATGGCTTTGGTTTTGTTTCAGCCTTGTCCTTTAACTCAAACAACTTCTCCACCCTGATGTTTATCAGACAGAATACACCCTCCCTGGTTTTTCATTTAAGGCTTTTAATCCTGCAAGCAGGGCTTCTGTAAAGCAACTAGGGGAAAGCAAAGTCTCTCCCCTACATTTCGCTCCAGCTCAGATCTCCAAATGTACCCGGAGTTGACATTACCTATAACAACAATATCTAAAGCATTCTCCCTGTTCTTATCATCACCACAGCTTTTTCATAATTCAGAAGTGTCCCAAAACCAACCAGCTCCCTCTTTCCTGGAGCCACCTGCATAGAAGAAAATTTTTTGTCCCTAGTGCTTTTTGCTACTAACCTTTGCACCTACGACTGAGAAACCTAATCCCATGTTTATTGCTTGAGTACACAAGGTTGTTCACAGGTAAGGGCACTGGACAGACTGCAAAGTTACAACTTGTTGCCTATCAGCCACGCCATAGTAAATGACAACATGGCCTTTCCCAGCTCCTTCCCACTGTCAAGCTGCACGTCTTCATTGACAGCTCCCACCCAGCAGGTGTTCAACTTCTCATGCTGAAGTGATCTTTTGCCTTGTGATTGCAGGCTCATATCTCACTCATTCCTGTAGCATGACCCAGTCTCATGAATAACACCTCCAACCAACCTGATCGGCCAAACCCATAATTAAGTATTTTTGCCTTAGAGCAAGACAAAACCAACTCTAGTATCAAGCCCAAGACTGGGGCCAAGAGCAAACACCACAGACCATGACCAGCAGCTCCCTGCATCCATGATAGTCTTTCCACCCAGCCTATTTTCTAGCTAAAACACTTGTCTGCCTGAGACTTCATGTTACTCCTGATTTTCCAAGCTCTGTGGAAAACTTTGTGCAAGGCACTTTCAAATGCTTTCCATCAACCCAGCTAGGTAGGTTGCACCTCCTGTACTCAACTCCACTGCTGCACAGGAGACATTACTCCTAACATTTCCTCCTGTAAAACCATGCTTCTTTTTATCCCATTCAACTTCACATCCTCAATGGACTTCCCTCTGTATCTGTTTTGAGGTCTTGCCAAAATGCAGCTGATGGGCCTGTTGCCATCAGGTGCGTTTCTTCTCATTTTTTGGAGTACAGACAATGCCACTGTTCCTTTCTTGACATCTTTACCAAGACTCCATACTGGTCCAGCAACTTCACTGCCACTTCTTTCTTATCCCAAGCTCAGTGTAATGCTCAAGACCTCTCCTTTATTTAAGCAGCCTATATTTTGCTTCAAGCAATTTTCCAACAACCCATTCAGATTCACACCACACTTTGAAGCCCACCATGATCATCGCTTGCCACAGAAGCGAAGTGTCCATTTACTACATGGCACTTGCCTAGATCATTTGCCATCCTATCTTCTATCCACACACACTGCAAAATGAAAAGCTTCCTCAGATGACTGCCAGGCACTCATGAGGATGCAGGGAGAGTCAGACTTGCTCAAAAGCCACATGGCATGGCTCACAAAAGCCTAATAACAACACGGGCTTAAAAGATGTCTCCTGTCTCAGCACACAGCACAACCCTGCACAGATCTGCAAACCTTGAGGTTTGCCCCCCATGAAGTCTGCTGTTTCATGACAGATATATCAGTGGTTTTGGGTTCCTTCTGCTCCAACAAGAGCAGCCAAATGCCTCTACAGAAACAGGACCTGAGTGCACAACACATGGAGAGCTGACCATGCAATTTTGCATTATGCCTCAAAGCAGCACCAGACATCAAAGCAAGAAATTAAGGATTTTTAATTATCATCTTCTGATGCAAAGTTTGCCATGTCTGGCTGAAAAGAGCTGAGCTGACCATCTCCATGAGACCTCAAAGCAGCCCCTCCAAGCACACTACAGTTAAGAAACGGGCATTACCTGTTAAGTGATTTCAGTTCCAGGTCTGTGAGGGACCATGCTTACCAACTCGCTTTCATCGGAAGTTACTGTTAGCTTTAATTATTTGCATCCTTCTGAGTGCCAGCAATTAACTGTGATGTACACAAACATCTGTTTTCATCAGAAATGTCCCAAAAACAACTGTTTTCAAACAAGCTGTTTTCATCACAACCAAAATCACACTTTTTCCTCAAATCTGCCTAAGAGAAGTGAGCAAATGCAACACCACTTCTTCCCTTTTGCCCACAGCTGAACTCACAATTACCTCATCTTCACTGACATGATCTAATCAGCTGGCAAAAACTAAGACACACACTATAACCCATCCCTCTGCTTTAAGACTGGATTGAACATGAAGCCACACCAAGGAAATTTTATTTTCAAGGAAATGACCAAGACTCTGCAAATGGGAACAATTCACTTACTCGAGATGGGATAATATGGGTGCCCTGGTCTTACTATACAAATTTGACACATGTGTATGTATTTGGATGTACATACCACCATTTGTGAGGTTGCTGTGTTTTTGGGTTTTTTTTAACACTACTTAAAAAAAATCTGGACATATCATCCCAGAAAAGTCTCTCCTGTGATCTCTTGCATTAGTCCTTGATGCAGTGGAGATCAGCCAAAAAGTCCTCATCCTGATCTGAAAACTGCAGCCTCATGTAATTGGGGGCTTCCAGAAAGCTTCTGTGACCAGTAGAGAAAAATCCCTTTTTGGCATTTATCAATAGGTTATGTACTGGAAGCGAAAGATGAGCCAAGTAATCCCTATTGCTCTACAGGAGTGATGCTGCTGGTGAGACAGTCAATGTTCATGCTAAGCCTCAGGATAAAAGGAAAAAAAAAATTAAACCTCATGCAGACATGAAAATAAAACTCTTAATTAACATCTGAAGTAACTTCCAGAGCATCACTGGGACCTTCCCTGACCATCTGGCAGAATGGGAACTCTGGCAGCCCAGCTCCACCGCACATATCTTAGCAGGGTAAATGATTTCAGATTAATTTATGTTCAGTTTCCTATGTAATGCACACCAAAACAAAATCTCAGGATGACTCCCCCTCCTCAGGAAGCATAGCTGCAGGACTCGGCAAACACTGTGAGCGGATCTTGATAAAGCAGTCCTAATGCTGTGTGCAAACTCCTCTAACTAGTTAATTAACATGTCAGCCCACTTACATCATCTATTACTGCTCATTAGCCTTCAAACTATAAAAGCACTCAAACAATCTTTTCCTTTCCTCCCTTATGCAGTCAGGACCTCTACATTGCATAGGCTGCAAGACAAGATGCTCCCTGGAACCAGCCACACACAATCCCAGCCCCAGCAGATGCCAAGTTATTTAGATTTCACCTTCCTCTTCACTGAATCACCACCCAGAACAGCAATGTCATGTCTAATTTGTTATTTCACCACTAATTGTCTACTTCATTAAAAGCAACACTTGGCTAATAAACAAGTGTTAAACACTTTCAATTTATTTTTAATTTATTTATTTTTTTCTCAAGGAAAATCCCATACTATTTTTAATCAGTTATGGGAAGACTTGGAAAGGGCTTTTACTGTTGTGCTTGGTTCTTTTAAAAAGCATATAAAATGAGTCAGGAGCTCCCTAGGTGCTACACAACTGATTGGGGGAGCAGCACATCCTGGGAGCAGCCCTGATTGAGTGGGGAGCTGGGACACACCTTCATCCGTCATCTGAGCTGGAAACATTCTAACCTAACTCCCGAGATGACTCACTAGGGCAACCACGGATCAAACTCTAAGCCCACAACCGAGTCACTCAAACAAACACAGAACCCAGGAGACTACAGGCTACATCCTGTATTAAGCTAAGCAAAAGCAATGCTGGCATTCAGGTCACAGAAGGCACATTCCATCTTAAAGCCAGAGGAAAAAAGGCTGAAGTTGTCAAAAAGACAGCAAAGTCTGTCTTAAGCAATGCTCCCCTCTCTGCAATTGCTGCTCCTAAGGAGAAGGAAGGCAGGCAGTGGTTGGAGAAGGGACCCAGGGTGCACGTTGTTCCCACCAGACCTCTTTTGGGCACCCTCCACACCTGGCTCATGTCTTGTTTGGAAAGTGTAGACACACTGCTCCCTGCCTAGTACAGGAAAGAAAGAGCTGGTCAATGTAGACACATCCCCTAACAACTGGAATAAAAGTCCTCACTCACAAACAAACATTCCCTGGCTTCCCTAGCCAGAAGAAACCAGCCACATAAAACAAAAATCAATAACTTTATTTGGTGTATCAACTAATGGTCTTTTTTAAAAATAAGAGTGTGGATGAAGGTGGATCATTTCTTTGCTCTTTGCAACCTGTCTCCATCTGCTGACACCTAAAAAGAACTTGCTTTTCTTCAGTGATACTGACAAGAGTTGACGTTTTGCTAAAGCTGTTGGAGTACCTGACACCCAGTTGCCAAGAACATTAGCAGAAGCCAAGAATCCATATTCCTGGACAATTCTGAATATCTTACAATATACCTCCACTGAGCTGCCACCAACATGTCACAATAGGGGAAGTTTGGAGCCCGAAATACCACAACACATTTGACATTTCAAGTTGTGTAATCTACTCTAACCAAGAACAGAATATAATTCAAACAAAAAGGCTCTTAATTTTTTACGAAAAGCTTTCAGCCACTATATATGACCATCCACGAATTAACAGCTAATGAGATGCAGCCTCCAGAATACAAACTTTAAAATAATTATCAGAAGCAAATCGTACAGAAAGAAAATGTGAAGAGCATATATTCCCATTCTCCTCTTTGGTACTGCAAAGATATTAAATCATCAAACACAGCCCAATAAAACTGACATCCAGATAGGTTTAAAAAATAAAATACTGCTGTCTGCCAGCTCTCAGTTACAAGACTCTCCATCAGACCAAATCATACATCTCATAATAACAGTGGTGGTTGTTAGTACCAAACTAGTTGTCAGACAGCTGAGGAGCCTAAAGCTCTCAGGATTACCCAGCGGTGAAGGCGCGTAACAAGTTGACAATATAGTTCATTACTCAAGCTTTCCTCCTCTTGAAAAAGAGGCATAAGCATTGAGAGAGAGACATGACCAATAATGAACAGGCAGTGAGCCTGTATTTCAACAACTACATTTACATTTTTATTGTATTTAATTTTAAATTAAACTATGCCTTTCCTACAACCCTCCTTTGCACACTTGTCCTTCTTCCTACATACACTGTGCACGTTCACAGCCAGATGGACTCAGAGACATGTTGGATGCCCTCGATCATTTTAAAACTTTTGCACCCATTCCCTACTTTCCATGCACTCTCCTAAGAGCCATTGGGGCAGCAGCTTTGATTTCTCAGCAAGCCACTTCTCAGACATCCAACTGGAGATGGAAAAATGGTCTTCACTTCAGAGGATCAGAGTACTCTGCCTTCCCACTAAACAAGTTCCATCCTGAAGAAACTAAAGGTAACGGTGTGCCAATAACGTAGGTTCCCAAAACAGTAGTCTCAGAAAGTAAAGCCAAAGTAGAGAGCCAGAGCCAGTCTCTGGTACATGTACTGGACCACAATTTGACTAAGACATTCTGCAAGTCTTCTCTCTTTTTTCAGTGCAGTGCAACGGCTGCTGGTGTTAACCGGCCCAAGTTTGGTACCTTGCGGTCCCTGAACCCAGAACGCTTCTTCTTCTTCCCTTCTGGCTGAGCCTCCTCATCTCCTGATGCAACAGCTTTTCTGCCCTCACTGCTGCTGCTGCTCTCCTCCTCCTCATGCTTCACCTTCTCACTCGGCTCTGTCCTCAGATCGTGTTTTACAGAGGATGAGTCACCTGCGTAGGCCCTGAACAAGGAAAGAGAAAACAAAGGTTTAGGAAGTTATTGAGAGGGCGCTAAGGCCACAAAGATGGCTCTCCCTGAATGCAACACTTGTTACAGGTCAACATCGAGGATGGCAAAGCAAAAGCAAAGCAGTGAGCAGTCTCCCTGAAATACTGTATGCTTTTCTGCACTCTAATCAAAATTCCCACCCCAAACTAATAATCACAGTAAGTTTTCCTAGTCCAAGAACACTGAAACAAATCTGTGAATTCTTGTACCTTCCTAGCTAAACACTATGCACGTAGGGAGGATTGGGAAGGACACACCACACCTCCTCTAGTGGTAAATTCCACACCACTGCTCCCCCAGAGAAGATTTATATGAAGTGACAGAAATGCATTTCACCATCAGCACTGCAGGATTCAGAAAGAACAGGCTCTTTGTTTCAGCCCAGCTGAATTATTTTCTATCTCCAGCAGGTGACAGGGTGTTTTATTTCTCTACTCCACAAGTGACTCTTATAAAGTCTAGTGCTATGGGATTTGTGACCACAAGAACTGGAGTTGCCTATCCTCAAGCTGGAAGTACAACTCTGGCGGAGCAAAGGATCCCTGTTCCCTTGCTGCTCAAATACAGACACCTTCAGTGACTCTGTTCGTTGGCCAAGACTCAATACTCAAAATCACTCAGCCTAAGCCATGGGCAACTCACAGAATTGCTACTGGCAATCGGGTAGTTAAACAAAAAGGGGGATAAATCCATATGCCAAACAATGCTAAGGCTTTCCTATGCTTTACTTGTAAAGTGGTTTATAACCAGACAGAGCTCAGACCACATCAACATCAGTGAAACTATAATCTCTTAAGGATATGTTAATACGCCATGAGCAACAAAGCAAGCTGTTTGATGAAATTATTTCTCTTTCTGAAGGGCTCAAACAGCCCAAGCAAACATCCTAGCCTGCCTGTAACTTAAGCAAAGTCACCTTTCTTTGCATTCCTGGTGATTTGGTTTTGATTAATCACCGGGTACAGGGCTTGCACACAGTTAGGTGCCTCTCATTAGCCAGCGGCCTTCAGATGAAGGCCAGTACTGTGGTACTCCCTGTGACTGTGACACGGGCATTTACAGCTGCTGGCATTTATTCAAGAAAGGCTGCCTTGGGAGAAAAAAATAAATCAACATTTTTGAGGTCTCCTAAGCTCTAAACAAAAGGCTACACATATTTCATACCACCAGTTTCCTGGAAAACACAGATGTGGTGTGTAAAATTAACAGAGGAGAGTCTGTGCCTGTCTCCCCAGCAATACACAGCTCTGCAGCAACTCAGCGCATCACCTTCCAAGAAGGAAAGAGGGTAGGTGCTCCTTCATTTAATTTAAATGCTACCAAAATATAAGACTCACTCCTTAACAGCATCCAATAATTCACAAAGTCCCAGAACAATATAGATAGGGAAGAGCTAAAGAACTCAAATCCTTCCACAGCACTGCTGGAAAGCTAAAATTTCATTATTCTAGAATAAAGCCCCTAAAAGCATACTTAAGAATACAGTTAATTGTGCTGAAAGCAAATGAACTTTAATTCATACTGTGACAGCTACTTCAGCAAAGACCAAAGCACACAAACAACCACCAACAGCAGCACTTGAAAATGCAACAACCCACGGCACTATGGCTGGCTTAAAGCAGTCCAGATATTTCTGGTCCATGCTGGGACAGAAGATAACTCCAACACAAGGGTTTGATTTAATAAAATACACAAGTGCTTGGTGAAGAGTGGTACTAATTCTGCCTTGTCAAGTAAAATGGATTCTAACAGCTCAGCAATTCCTTCCTGAAAAGGTCCTGAGCCTCTATTTGCCAACATACTTTTGTAAGTCTTACTGCAAAGCACCATCTTTAAGACCTCCACTGAACCAAACTTTCAGAAACAGGATCCAACCATGGGTCCTTCACAAGCATCTTAAGATAGGGAATTTATTTCCCCAGAAGACCCAGGCAGCTGATCTGCCTCTTGGAGTCCATGCTGGCACTTCTCTTGAAGCCTTTCCTGAAAGTTTAATCAGCACTGGCACATCCCTTTGGAGTTGTGATTTTGGCTGATACATGGTTTGCTAGAACAAGCTGTTGCCAGCTGAGGCTACACCAGCAGTGCTCCCAAGGAAAGCCCTTGTGCAGGCAGGACACGAGCCTTAAGTAGCCCTGACAGAATCTCTCGGGAGAAGGATCCTGGGGACAGAAAAGCAATAGAAAAATGATTGCTTCTCTACACAGCCAAGCTATTCCATATTCAACAACCCAGAGAATAGCTGTATCAGTAAAGATTTGCTCCTTTAAGGCTTGACTGACAGCAAGCAAACTAGGGAAAGGATAGATTAAATTCAAAACCAAACATTTTCAGCAAATCCTATGCACTCCTTCAATCCATTACGCTGCCAAGTCCATTGGCCACAGCAATACCAACGTAGGCTGTTTGAATACAAACAGCTTTTTTTCCTCCCCCTCTAATTTAACCATGTAATTAACTCTGCTCTACGCTTGGATCACCATCCTCATCACCAGGCAAAACGAGCTATGAGAATAAAAACAGAGTTTGTAGTCTACTTCTGGAGCAAGGTTTTAAACAGTAACCACTACTCCTCACCTCCAGGCCACAGTCCAAAGTACTCACTGAGTTAACTGTTTGAAAGATCTGCTCTCTACATACACCTACTACACTGTGCTTTACATCCTGCACAACCATCCTCTGTTGAAGTCCTTGGGTTCCAACGTCTGCAGATTCCATACTGTACCCACATAAAGGAGTCTTTCAGTGCAGGTGTCAGAGTACAGCTGGAAAAATCTTATAGCTCCAGAAACATCCACCTTGCTGGACTATCACCAGCAAAGGAAGACTCTCCACCTCCTTTTTTGATGAGGCTGTCTTTCCAATGGCATGCCTCTTATGTACAAGAGGGAAATGAAAATACAAAGACTCCCTTCACTGTGTGCCAGAACTGGCTGTTAGCCTCTCTCCAGGGAGTGTGCCTGTGCCAGATCCTAGCTGCCATGCTTCAACATTCCCCATCACTCCAGGCTTCCCCCCTCCCAGTGAACTGAATTTGAGGCAAAGACCATATTTCCCCACCTACTTAGCAGTCTCTTATTCCTTGGAGAAAGCCAACAATCAAGTGTAAGATTAAGTTCCTCATCCCCAAAGACAACCACTGAGATACCACGCAAGACTGCTCAAATGCTAAACTATCCCTTGGTAAACTGTTATTTGAGAAAGCCAAACGCATGCAACCATAGGATACAGATCCACAAAGGATCCTGGGACTTACACCAAGCATGGGCACAATACTCCACAGCTGCAGGTCTTCCAATTAGAGAAATGACAATCCCTCACTTTAAAGTATTTTAGTGCGCTAAAATAATGAAGCTTTGTGCCAGAAATAACAGTGCTCAGTTATTCTAATCCTGAAGACAGAAGTATGAGCTATTCAATGCTGTTTAGTTTCAGATGGAAAAGTAGATCTAAAAAGAAGTTAGGTGCTCAGCAGTCAGCAAAGACACTGCCACCAAAGAAGCAGGAGAGCAGACTCATGCCTGACAAATGTCTTCTTCAGTTGACTAGAGTTGCTACTCTCCCTGTACATAAACATCTGAAAACATCCAGGCTTGGTTTAAAAGCCACTTAAAACTGCAGCCTTTTGTATTGAAATGAGACACAGCATTCATAAGAGAAGGCAACCTCCAAGGATTTGGAGTACTTTCAGTGAGGAGGTTCTGTGTCATCCTCAGCTAAACCATACTCAGCAACTGAATTAGCTGAAACTTTAATAAGAAATTAACTAGAAATTATGAAAATCGACAGCCCAATTTTTCAGGATGTCACCCCACTCACAGGACTTTTTACTACCTTGCTTCTTCCCTCAGCTTTCACGGTACTTGCCACTGACATGAATTAGCACAATGAATTTGTAGCAAGAACTGCAATGAATACACCAAAATTAAGACATATTCTGGAGATGAACATGAACAATTAGATTGCGGAGACCAATCTCTAGATATCAGCCATAGCCTAAAATAGGTCCAAGAACATAAGGAGACAGCATGTGCACATCCTTCCTTCCACCACAGCCAGCAGCAGGAACATCCCCACAGAAAACGCCTTTACCTACTGATAGTGCACTCCAAGGAAGAGCTGGACCAACTGTAGCAGGAATAGTTAAGGGGCCAGAACACACTGTTGGAAAAACTGACCTAAAGTTAGATTGCCACAAGAAAGATGGAAAAGAGGAAGATGAGATAACTGCTGCACAACTGCTGTCTTGGTCCAGGGATAACATGGCAAGATGCAGGACATGTGCTTAAGGACATCCTAAGGGCGAAGACTTACACATCAGGGAAAGAAGGAGAAGCCCATGTATACATACAGAGAGTGTTTAATGTTGAGGGCAGGGGAACACTGCAATCGGCTGCCGGGGCAGATTTATTCCGTCACTTCTCTCCTCATCACCAGCAATTTGCTAAAAATAGGTGAGACAGCTGCCTGTCAGGACTAGCTTGGAGGCATCCAGCCCTGCCTTGGCAGTAGACTAGCTGATTTCTCACGTTCCCTCCCACTCTCCTCTGCCGCAGCCCAGTTTAGACACCGACACCAGCATGTGGGTGCAGATAGACAGGCCAATGCGTGAGGACCACTGCTTCAAGCCCCTTGAAGGGGAATGCTCTGAAAAAGATAAACCTGAATGGTTTAAAGTCAGTCTCGCCAGCTAACTTGGATCCTGTGGGATAAGATGCTGCTCCTTAGAGAGGACTCCCTGATAGCCTGCAGAGCAAAAAAATTGCTTCATGAAGGACATCAGCCCAAATGACAAACAATGGAGGCATCATACTGACGTTACCGCAATATCCTCAAATTATAAATACGTTGATTTCTTCATACAGGAGATGCCTGGATTTCCAAACAGAGCTCACCCCAAGTGGGGTACAGAACTGTACCCCCAAGCTGCAGCCCTGATGGATGCACACAGCTGAGAGTTACATCTGCTGTGCACAGACTCATAAGCCTGTGCTCCTCACCTCCCAAATGCACTGCTCACTTGAATTTCTCTTGATCCAAAACACACTTTGAAGGCTGACAGGCTCGATAGCTTTTTTCTCCCTCCCTCAAGAAAATAGTGGTTCCTTACAGTTACAGCTGCAACTCACTTTATATTTGCTCCTGGGCACACAGGTGCTCCAGCAAGGCAAGGTAATTGAAAAAAAAAACCCCACATGAGCCTGGCACAGATGGTAAGAAGCACAGATAGGATAACCACATGAACACGGAAAGATCACAGCAGGCATCCTGTTCTCTATTCCTGGTACCCCTCAAAAAACAACAAGCTGTCACTCACTGTCATTTCTTTTCAAGCAAGAAAAAACAAATCTTAGCTTGGAAGAATAAGGGAGGTAAAGCAAAGTTTCTAAAGTCACAAGCTTCTTAGAGTACCCTCAAACAGAGAACAGCTTTTCTTTCCCCATTTTTATCACTTTTTTTTACAGTACTTGAGGGTTTCTATGAGGCCTACTTTATCAGTTTGAGATTATGAGGCAGAGCAACAGATACAAATAAGTCTGACTTAGAATAACAACTACCAACTGGTGAGGATTGTTTTATTGGGCATTCAGAGCTTACCCTGAAGAGCGAGGAGGATGCCATAACTGCTAAAAAATGAGTGAAAAAAATCAACAGCTTCAGTTCAGAAGAAACCAAACCCTGGAGAAATAAGGAAACAGAAAAGATGGCTAGAGAAACTCAACTGTACTTCACATAAATCGGAAAGGTATGTGGGCTACAAGATGGCTCATGGAGGAAATGATGCTTGTATCATCCTGGCTTGGATCAGCACTAGTGTGGCCAGCAGGACTAGGGCAGGGATCATCCCCCTGCACTCAGGAGGCTGCCCCTCAAATCCTGGGTTCAGTTTTGGGCCCCTCACTCCAAGAAGGACACTGAGGTTCAGGAGCGTGTCCAGAGAAGGGCAACAAAGCTGGGGAAGAGTCTAGAGCCCAGGTCTTGTGAAGAGTGGATGCGGGACCAGGGGTGTTGAGCCTGGAGAAAAGGAGGCTCAGGGGAGACCTTCCGGCTCTTGACAGCTCCCTGAAGGGAGGTTGGAGCCAGGTGGGAGTTGGTCTCTTCTCCCAGGGAAGAAGTGACAGGACAAGAGGAAATGGCCTCAAGTTGCACCAGGGGAGGTTTAGTTTGGCCACAAGGAAAAACGTCTTCCCCAAAAGGGTTGTAAAGGCTGCCCAGGACAGTGGTGGAGTCCCCATCCCTGGAGGGGTTTCAAAGCCATGGAGATGTGGTGCTGAGGGACATGGTTTAGTGGTGACCTGGCAGTGCTGGGTTAATGGTTGGATTCTATGATCTTAAAGGTCTGTTTCAACTAGAATGATCCACTGATTCTACAAAATGAGATCCCTTCAGATTTCTTACTTATCATGGAACCTGGCCTTTAGCTTCCAGCAGACATCCAGGGAAGATCACAGGAGGTCAGGCAGAGACAGCACTGACACAACACAGGTTTCAAGCCACAACTGTAAGACCAGACAAGGTCTTTCCTGGCACCTCTTTTTGCTCTCCAGCCCAGGATGTGTTGACACAGACGCCTGCTTTGGAGAATTTGGCCTCATGCTCTTGGGACAAAAGTCCCAAAGAATTTAGCTGCAATTTGAGGAGGGAACAATTCGCTGCTATGTCTATACTAATATCAAGTAAAACCTGCTCTGTTCAAACTCCAGGATATTTAATCACATTATTTCCTTCCCAGTCAGTACCTCACACAATCTCTCAGCCCTTTTGGCAGACAGTAAACAGATGGGCTGTGTCACAGCAAACGAAGCCTCCTCAACCTCACAAGCCTTTTGTTCTCTTCAGCTGGCCCCAAGAGCAGCAGTAACACATGATCCCATATGTGGTCTAGACACCAAAAAAAACCCAGCATCTAGCTTCCACCAGCAGGTCTCAACAACTGCCAGCTGCAGGAGACAGCTGAAGCTGTAGAAGTTTGATCAAGTAACAAGGAATAAAAAACCCCATGGTTATGCTCACTTTTGTTTTCAAGCCTTAATTAATGAACATTACGCCCATCCCTAGTTTTCTTGGCCACCAGAGGGCACCAGTATTTATTTTTTTAAATATTAAAAAGTGCCATTTACAATTATATTAAAGACCCAGAGTTCAAACAACCCTTGAACTTGCATTTCCACCTGCCTTCTCCGCACAAATCCTAGCTCCAATTTGCTATGCAGCATTTCAGTAAGGTATTATGAATATGCCCTGAACAAATTTCAGGGCAATACCTGTGCTTCAAGCTCTGTAAGTGAGCTGAGGTCACTGCCTGCCAGTGCAGCTCAGATATTTTCCTGATTAACTCCAGTTTTCACTTTGGCTCACTCCTTGGCATCAGATTCTTTCCTTCCCCTGATGCTCACGGGTGAAAAGTACTATGAGGGCAAAAGCCACCTGAAAGGACACACTGCTTTTTCAAGACACCACTCAGATCAAAGAGTCTTCAAGCCTTAGCAGAAAACCTGTAGCTCAGCAATCCCAAGGATATTCTCTTGAGTCTGTCACAAAGAATTTAAAAAATGGTTCAGGGTTCTCAAAATAAAAATAACCTCAAGTGGATAATACCTACATTTTCTCTCCTATATCTGGTTAAGTAGTACTTGACATGTCTAAGGCTATAAACAGGTTTCTCCTCTTGACTATGATTTATGCAGTTTCCTTTGTTTTGCTAGAAAAAAAGATTTTTAAAGTCTCCATTTCAGCTGGCATAAGGTGTTTCCAGCAATTCTGCCATGAAAAATGTATTCTAAGCAAATTACTCTAAAGCCCTTAAGACAGTGATGCAAAAAAGCAATAAATTCTTAAACAGTTAGCTAAGGACAGATCTAGGCTTCAAAATGCATTCCAGAAGTGCCAATGAAGGTCAGCAGACCAAGGAAGACAAAGGGTCTTTCCTACAGAGGATGTGCCTGGAAAGCAACTGGGTGCTTGAGACAGGATGGTCAAAGGAGAAAAGGGTGGAGGAAGAAATGGTAAAGATGAAATGAAATCTGCAGAAGTGGCAGCCAGCACCTGAACAGCTCAGCTTGCTGGTGAGGCATGGAGCCTGCAAGAGAAGAGCTTGTAGCAGAATAAGAATATACTGCCAGGGCTGGGAGGTGGGTACCTCAAGCTTAATTGGTTTGACCTACAAACAGGACAGGGCAAAAGGCAGAAGAGCACAGAATAAGGTTGAGGGGATGCATCAAAACAAAACCAGGTAACACATTAAGACACAAACACACGCAGGATCTTGCTATTAAGCACCTTCCAGAGCAACACACATCTTGCCTTTATTCTTACCCCTAATATATTTGCAGAAGCAAAAGAAGCGTTAACTCAGTAGCTCCAGTTAATCAGGAAAAGCACTGGTAAGATCCTGCTTACAGAGGTCCTCCTCTGCTCCCCAAAGTTGCATTCACTCCCTTACTTCATTCAATACTAGGTTGATGGAGTGACAAGCTTTGGCACTGAAATGACAATTTAAGTGCTGCCAGATGCTCAAAGCCTGTGGATTCAGCCAGGAAGGTCTGTGACAAAGAACTTTTCTGTAGCCACCACACTCCAAACAGGTATTTGGAGCTACAAATAGAGAATGCAAGTTTTACACAAGTATCAGTAACAGATTTTTTATAAATGTAAAGCTTGCCTCAAACTGTGAGCTTCAGTACTTCTCACATCATGCCTCATTTAGATTAGCCAATGACTGAAACAAGATTTATTGCAATTAATTAATTCCATTCATTATACCAATGCCCAGATACTTAATGGCTTCTGTTGCCAGCTGGAAATCCTCAGAGTTTAAGTTATTGCTTTGAGAGAGTAAACTTTATTAGTCTTCTAATCTCAGCTATTTGCATTGCTGAAGTATTCCTCACCACAGCAGAACAGTGCAGCATTAGCTACTCCTGTCATGTAATTATTTAGATGAGAGATATTCCACCAAAACTAAGCAGCAGGAGCTCCCACAGAGCAGTGAAGGCAACAAGACCAACACTCACCCGCACTGGACGGCTATGAAGAAGGCTACACACAGATGCAGATCAAACCTGAAGAACCTACCAATCCATCTCCCATCTTAGGGAAACACAAAGGAAGTCTTTCTTATCTTGTGCCATACAACCACTGAGGGTTTTCATACATATCCTGTCAACCCTTGACTTCTTGCCACGTTTTGGGGTCAGGGCAGCCCCCAGAACCATAACAGATGCTGTTAACCCCCTCCCCCCACCCTGAAAGGGAAAG